>NC_060281.1:42423503-42573816 GCF_021613505.1 Equus quagga
TGCCAATTCGGATCCCGGGTGCGGACCTCCACACCGCTTTTCAAGCCATGCTGTGGCAGGCATCCCACATATAAAGTAGAAGAAGATGAGCACGGATGTTAGCTCAGGGCCAGTCTTCCTCAGCAAAAAGAGGAGGATTGGCGGTAGATGTTAGCTGAGGGCTAATTTTCCTCACACACACACACAAAAATCATGAAAAATAAAAAGAAATTGTTATAAGCCAATGTTACCTTAATAAAAACTTAAATAAATAAATAAATATAAAATAAATCATTGTTGTGACCAGCCAGAGTCAGGGAATGCCAGAATGCCATATGAACAAACACCAAGAAGGGCAGCTGAACATGAGGCAGCTGTTTGGCCAGGCTTTGAAATATTGAAAGGATTCAGATAGGCCACTAGAAAGGGAAAGAGCCTTCTAAAAAGATGATCACTGATGAACAATGTTGTGGTGATGCTAAGGCCCCTGGGTTGCAAGGATTCCTACAACTCTGTGCAGAGCAGGAGAGGAAGTAAAAACGAATATGTATAATACAACCAGACAGGTGCAAGACGAACGAAGCATCAAACTGGCAACTGCTTATTGTAAAAGTGTGAAGTGTTCTTTTGTATACGTAGGTAATTATAACGTGTTTGGAGCTTGAACAGAATTTCTGTACCTCGTAGTCCTTGATGAGTCAAGTGGCACCTCTAGAAACCCTAGATGTGGTCAAGAGTCTGTATATATCCGTTTCTAAGGTGATTTTTCAATTTTGTGGCCCCTTTTTCATATTGCCTATTTTACACTTAATAAATCTATTTATAATTCATTTATACAGAAGGTACTATAAAGCCCTAAATTATACAACTTGCAGACTGTGGAATAAATAGGCTTTTTTTTTTTCCTTTAGGCTTTTTCTTTCCTTTATGGTTGACACCTGCATGACAGATTTTCTTCAATGGAAACTTTTATTTTTGGTGGAGTTGGAGTAGGGTGTTGAGGGGTAGAGATGTGATAAAAGGAGCCTAACCTTAAAAAAGACGAATAGACCACTGCTTGTGCATCCTCCTCAAATGAAAGAATGCCTACCTTCATTAGCTAGTCCAGCTTCTCAAAGACTGGCAGCAGTGGGAAGGGAGATGGCCTACTGAGTGGTGCTGATGCCCTGCTCAGCTCAGCAGATAGAAGGTTGGAGGCCTGTGCTGTAGTTACACCTGCAACTTGGAGATAAAGAGTCCTAGGACGGGTTTCAGACAGCAACCTAATTGGAAAAGACTGGACATGGCTGCTTACCTAGCATTTAAATCGTCTGTTTAGGGAAAAAAATTCTCAGAAAAAAAATCTGCAATATACTGTTTCTATTAGTAATATTAATATGTGATTATTCAACTTATGGTTTCCTAGTATAACAAAAAGAAGCTTTAACATGAATTTCAAATACCCCTTCTTCACAAAGAAATAAAATGAACGGTATTCAATTTGGGTGAAAATCTCCTTCCTTCTTTTCCTTCTTTTTTTCCATTTTGGAGGTCCTTTAGGTTTTGCTCAACCTAAAACCAATACCATTTTAACCCAATGCCCTAAGACCTTTTTACTATGGTCATTTAAGATGGAGTGGATGCAGCTTAAGAAGGCATTTTAGGCTCGTATTTATCATTCTTGGAATTAAAATCTCCTCAACAAAGGATATCTGATAGAGGGGCCAAACCCTGCTTTAGAAGTAAGGAGGTACGTGTTTGCATCCTGTTTGTCCCTTGAGCCAATCCTTTAAGCCAGTGGTTCTCAGAGAGTGGTCCCGTGACCAGCAGCATCAGCATCACCTGAGAGCTTGTTAGAACTACATATGCTCTGACCCCATCCAGACCTACCTAATTTAACACTCTAGGATGGGGATTGTTCGGTAACCTGTGTAATTAGCAGAGCTTCCAGGCGATTCTGAAGCACACTGACGTTTGATAATTTTTCTGCAGTCTCTGTTTCCTTTGAAGTAAAATAATGAGGATTGAACTTGATCACTATCCGGGTTCATCTGACTCTTATCAACCCAAGATTCTAAACTTCTTTTTACCATGTTTTTATTGAAGTAACCTTGATTTATAACATTGTATAAATTTCAGGTGTACATCATTCTATTTTGCCTTCTGTATAGACTACATCGTGTTCCTCACTGAACATCCAGTTGCTATTTCAACTTTTCTAAGGCTCTGTCTACTACCAAACAAAAGAAATTTGGCTGCAGTAGCTGCTTCTTGGGGAAGCAGGCATCTTGAAAAGAGTTAAGTGAACTCTGACTACTGAGTTGACAGATAGCACCCGGTAGATCTCATGTGAAACATGGACTTCTCAAATGCTGCTCGCAATTTCTATTTTTTTAATTGACGTGTAATCAACATACAATGCCTGACTAGTTTCAGGCATACATCACGGTAATTAAGTATTTATATGCATTATGAAGTGGTCGCCATGATAAGCCTAGTAACCATCTGTCATGATAAGTTGCTACAGTATTTTTGACGATATTCCCTATGCTGTACATTACATCTGCCTGACGTACTAATTTTATAACTGGACGTTTGTACCTCTTAATCCCGACACCTATTTCACCCTCCTCCCAACCTCTCCCCCTTCTGGTAACCATCAGCTTGTTTCCTGTGTCTATGATTCAGTTTCTGTTTCGTTTTCTTCGTTTGGTTTTTCGATTCAGTGTATATGTGAAATCATACAGTATTTGAGTTTTTCTGCCTGACTTATCTCAGTTAGCATAATACCCTCTAGGTCCATCCATGTTCTCACAAATGGGAAGATTTCATTCTTTTATAGCTGAGTAATACTCCATTGTATATACATACCACATCTTCTTTATTCATTCATCTGTCTATGGACTCTTAGGTTGCTTCCATATCATGGCTATTGTAAATAAGGCTACAATGAACATAGGGAGCATATATCTTTTCAAATTAATATTTTCATTATCTTTGGATAAATACTCAGAAGTAGAATTGCTGGATTGTGTAATAGTCCTGTTTGTAATTTTTTGAAGAACCTCCATACTGTTTTCCATAGTAGCTACACCAATTTACCTTCCCACCAACAGTGTGTGAGGTACTCATAATTTCTTTATTCACATTATAATACATAGACCCATCACTACAAAAACAATTACCCCCTCAACAACAGTCAGGATTATGTATGCTGTTTTATAATAATTCTTTTTTGTCATTTTATCAGGAAAAAAATAGGACAATTGGACTGTTAGTTTTCAATGATCTGGAGAAGCTCAGAGTTCAGGACTGTATTTGGCAGCACCTGAATAAGAATCATTAAGTATTTAAAAAACATTTAAGATGTTAGCAAAAAGTAGAATTAAACAATTTCAACTATAATCCTCAGAGGATCATGAAAAATATGAACAGACAAATGACCAAAGAGAAGCACATCTATTGCCCTAGATAAAAACCACCACATGATTCAAAAGTGGGCATTGGAGAAATAACACTTTTTCAGTAAAAAGCAAAAACAGCTGCAAAAATTATCACCCTCTTGATAAGCCAGAATTCAACAAAGACGTCAGTTTCTGTTATCTTTGTCAGAGGAAGAGCACAGCCACAATCCACTCAGCCCAGCCCAGCCCAGCCCAACCCATCAAACAGGGTGGGGCTAGTGGCTGCTGGATGAGAGAAGAGGCTCAGGAGTTGAAGAATAGATAGAAGAAGACACAGTGCATGAGGCAACCTCATTTAGAAGTATAATCTGGTTTCCACTGAAAAAGATTCCCGTTCACTCTGTCTTTTAAACTAGTTACGTTTGTAGAAACTTATTCTGGGTCCTCTGATCCTGTGTTTTCCAGCAAGGAAGTTTTACTTGAGTCTCTGTTTTCCATGAACTATTAAAAAGTAGAAGGAAGTAAACTCAATTTATTTATATTGATGTTCATTGAAAAAGAAATGGAAAGTAACAAGCTTATCTTTCCTTACATGTTATATGAGCAGTGATTTGAACTTAATTTTGTGTGTCAACCAAAAGCAAATATTAACTGGAGTGTAAGTTAAGAATAGTTTACCAGGGGCTGGCTCCGTGGCCGAGTGGTTAAGTTCATGCACTCCACTGCAGTGGTCCAGGGTTCGGATCCTGGGCGCAGACATGGCATCGCTCGTCAGGCCACGTTGAGGCAGCGTCCCACATCCCACAACTAGAAGGACCTGGAACTAAGATATACAACTGTGTACGGGGGGTTTGGGGAGATAAAGTAGAAAAGAAAAAATAAAGATTGGCAACAGTTGTTAGCCCAGGTGCCAATCCTTAAGAAAAAAAAAAAAAAGAATAGTTTACCAGATCTGGATCTAAACTTGTATATCAGTAAGGAAAGTTTGACACACTTGCATAGGTATCTGCGCAAAAACCACTTCATTTTAAGTGAGCTGCTTTGCTTAGAAAATAAAAATCAGCATCTTAGGAAAGTAGGCATACATTTTCCGTACGCATCTCTAGATTTTCATAACCACAGCTCCTTAGATGCACACGAGAATCCTGTGTAAATGAGTGAAAGGCAAAATCCTTAGTTTACTTTTGCTAAGAAGACTAATGGGTGTAATGGAAAGAGTGGGCTTTTGATTCAGCCAGGGTCTCAGCACCACCGCTTCCCAGCACTGTGATGCTATGTGAGTTACTTCACCTCTCTGTGCGTCAGTGAATTCAGCTATAAACTTTAGTAAATGCAGCTGCTCTAAGAACTAAGTGGCAGTGGAGAGGGAATATTTGCCATGTGATATCTACTTAAAACATGCTCTCTCTATATATATATATTTATCTTCCCTTTCATAAATAGAATTTCCTTTATACCAGTCTTATGTAAGGTCTTTAGTCCAGCAGAATTGTATTGGAGCTACTCCTTCCTCCCTCCCTCCCTCCTTCCTTCCCTCCCTCTCCTCCTCCTCTTCCCCCTCCTCCTCCTCTGTCTGTCTCTCCTTTATAGGAACTTGCATGAAAACCTATTAAGAGCTGGACGCTGTACTAGATAACAGATATCGCTGATATGAGTGACACAATTCTGGTTTTCAAAGAATTCATGGACTCTTTGACTATGACAGAATGGTAAAGCAATTATAACAAGGAGGGACGGGGCTCTGATTGAGAAAGTGGCAAGAGAACTGGGTCAGGAGTTCACGGGGAAGACAGATGGGGAAGAATGTGCTGGAAGCAAGGAAGAACTGATGAATAGGATAGAAGAAGCAGTTTAGGACTTTGGGAGAGTTTTAAATATGACCAAAGCCCGTGGTGCATGCTGGGAACTTTAAAAAAAAGCTAAAATGAAGAAGTAGAGTGGGATTAACGATAATGGGCCTTTCAATTACAAACTGAAGTGTTTGGGTTTTTATCTTGAAGAAGATTGGCAGTCATTGAAGAACTTTAATTAGAGGAAAGATGTGATTAGACCTTCATTTTTGAAAAATGTTTGCCTCGTTGGGTAGGAGGGGTTAGAGCAAAGATTTTTAACTGGATCCACAGCCCTTAGGAGCCACTGTGCTGGCTTCAGGTTCATAGATTCCCTGAATGACATGCCTGATTTTGTGCACACATGCATTTAAAGAATTTTTTTTCTAAAGGATCAGATTCACTTGAGGAGTGCATGATTCAAAAATAATTTTTTAGGGGCTGGCCAGTGGCCAAGTGGTTAAGTTTGCACGCTCCACTTCGGCAGCCCAGTGTTTCACTGGTTCGGATCTTGGGCACAGACATGGCACTGCTCATCAGGCCACACTGAGGTGGTGTCCTACATAGCAGAACGAGAGGGACCTACAACTAGAATGTACGATTATGTACTTGAGGGCTTTGGGGAGAAGAAGGAGGAAAAAAGAAGATTGGCAACAGATGTTAGCTCAGGTGTCAATCATTGAAAAAAATAAATAATAACTTTTTAAAAATCTATTCACTTAAAATAAAAGATACTAGTAGTGGGAAGATGATTTAAGAAACCATTGTACTCATTTGGGTGAGAGATAATGGAACAAAATAAAGTCGATGAAAGTGCTCGAGAGGAAAGCATGAATTTGAGGCATATTTCATAGGAGACATGTATAACTTTGGATGATCATTTGGAGGTAGATGATAACAGAAATGGAGAGTTCTGAAAAGACTCTCAAATTCCTGTCTGATTGACTATTTCATGGTGAAAGTCATGATGAGGGAGGAGTGGATTTTGAAAAAATATAGTGAGACCCATTCTGGGATGTTTGATTTGAAAAGTTAGTGGTATGTCCAGTAGATATACACAAGAAAGTTGAATATAAGGATCTGGAACTGACAGGAAATCATAGCTGGAAACACTAGAAAACTCTAATAAGAATTTAAGAAAAAGAGATCATAAATGAAACAAAGATTCATCACACAGAGAGAAAATGCCTAAAATATTCTTGAGTCCTCTTTCTCTGACCCGTATGGCGTAGACGACAGAGAAAAATGGAAGGTGG
Source organism: Equus quagga (assembly GCF_021613505.1). Classification (NCBI taxonomy): domain Eukaryota; kingdom Metazoa; phylum Chordata; class Mammalia; order Perissodactyla; family Equidae; genus Equus; species Equus quagga. The sequence continues at coordinate 42,429,951 of NC_060281.1, forward strand.
TGGGTCCGAGGTAATTCTTTTTAAAAAGGGTAAATCAACTTATCAATAACAGTGGCCCGGTCAATTACTCTGTATTTGACAAATCAGTTCGGCGTCTTCTTTCTTGGATCTAGTAAGTGGTTGAGTAGAAAGGCTAGATTTGGCTCTCTCCTTTGCTTTTGGTTCCCTCTTTTTTGAATATTTTTAAACAATAAGCTTATCAGTCATGACTGTGGTTGCTCAGGTGTGCGGCTGCCTCCCTTGAAACTATTAGCCATAGAAGTATTTTTAGTTAATTCTCACCTTCTTAAGTCCCTTGTCCATTCCAAGTAACAATGATTTCTTTATTTTTTTTTTTTTAATGTCCGTACTGTTCATGCCAACCCATGTTGCATACTGGCTTAAGTGGAACGTATAACATACTTTTTGAGAGTGTGGAACCTGAGGGCATCTGGAACAAGACAGCAAGAATGTGAATCCCACCTCCACCACTCACTAGCTGTGCTATATTGGAAAAATTTTTAATCTCTCTGTGCCTCAACCTCCTTTGCAATAAAATGGGCATTCTGGTTGCCACAACCATATAGAATTACAGTGGAGATTAACTAACTTGATCAATGTAAAGTTCTTGAATAGCATCTGGCACATAGTAAGACATCAATAAATGTTATCTCAGTATCTATTAAATACTAAATCACTGGTATTTCTGTGTAAATATGGCACACAATTAGAAGTTTTTATTTCTCATGCATCTGTGGATTATCTGAAGGAGCTCTGCTCATCTCAGCGGGGATCACTAACTTCTTTATGCAGTGGCCAATAGCTGGCTGGTCTAGATTGGTGGCTCTGGGTAGTTCTGCTTCAAGCTGCAGGTCTATAAATTGGTGGGGTCACTCTGCTCCTTTGTTACCCATCTTCCTGGGGCAGATAGGCTAACAGGGTGTGTTCTTCAGATGGTGATTGGAAGAGGCAAAAAAGGCCATCTGCATCCAAACACTGAGCATTTCAAATCTCTGCTTGCATCATGACTACCAATATTCCATTAGCCAGAGCAATTTAAATGGCTGAGCTGAAAGGCAATGAGCAAGGAAATGCATTCCTCCACGAAAGTGAAGGAGAGGAAGGGACTGGATTATTTTGAACAATAATTTAAACTACCCCAGCTATAATTACCACATGCCTCTTTTAAAGTGAGTTCCTGTGTTTTCTTTTCTCATCTTGCCTTAAAAAAAGAACTTTGAAACCATCTGAGCACGTAGCATTGAATCTTGCCCATAGTATAAGAAGTATTGGAATTTTAAAGCTAGAGGAGATAGATGCAATTTTATTCATCACGTATATTTGTTGATTGACTGATTGAGCTATTCGTCAGAGAACGTGTTTCAACATTATCACTAGACCAGCAGTCATGAGTCATTTATTATCATTGTTAGTTGCTACCAAATATTACTAATTTGCATTTTGGGGAGAGAAGAAGAGATTTATATGAAGTACCAGTAACATTTTTTCCCTTAGATAAATGTGACATTTATCCCAGTTTCTTTTGGAATAAAAAGCCCACCTTTTATATTTTGTGATGTGTTACTCTCCATGTCACAAAAGAAATGACTGATGGTACTACAGTTGCAAAGATCAAGCAGTCCTTAATTCTGAACTCCACTTTGCATACTTTAAAAGTAACTGGAGTATAATCGGAAAGGGAACCCAGTAACCTTTAAAATTGGGATGGGATAAAATAAATGACCACAAGTCCTATGAAGCAAAGGGGAGGATTTTCCTTAATTAACCCAAATCCTGGCTTCCAGAGGATTAAGTCTGCCTTAAAATAACTACTATAATTTTTAGGCTAAAAGAAACAGTTCATCTCCTTCTGATTTTAGACAAAAATTTCACAGTTACAGTCATTATAATGAATTAAATAATGTGTCATGATGTACTATTTAGACATTCTGCTAATCAGGAAACATTTGGCCAATTTCATCAAATATGTAACTAAAACTCATTCAGCTATCCACCAGACAGGATTTTATGGAATTCATCTCATCTGAATTTATGTCAATACACAGTCATAGGATGCAGGTGAAATGTCAAAGGATAATGCCAGGTAAGAATTCTTTAAAGAAAGATGGAAATATTCCTGAAGCAATTCTCCAGTCCATCTCTCCCTCCTTTTTTATACAATGGATCCATAATATAGTTTCTAATAGTTGTGATAGTATAATTCAATTACAAAGAAGTCATAATTTAGCATTATGTGGTATTGATTTTATATATTTTTGTTTATATAAAATTTAAAAATAATTTAATTTTAAAAATAAGTATTTCACTGTATAACAAGTTTGTGTGTTTTTTTGGTCTTTCTGTTTTAGAAATTTTGGGTGAAAAGTGAATACATTTTCAATGATGAGATATCAAAACATATTGGGGCATGATGCAAATAGAATCCAGAACAAATGGCAGCCTTCTAAATGTTAGAAACATACGTATTTTTTATAAGACCTATTGAATTTTAATGACAGCTCTGTAGTTTCAGGTTATGGAAACAGTTATCATACACAGAAACGAGAGGTTACAATTCATAAAATTAGAGTAATTCTCTAACTGAATTTTTCTCCTGTCTTTTCCCTTTCATTTTGTAAAACATTTTTTGCATAGCACCTCTGACCTCTTTGTTTCCTTCACCTGAATCATAATTATTATTGATGCCAGTTGGATTACAAGGATATTGACATGCATGCATAGTGAAACTTGTTTCTGGCATTCAACTTATATACATTTTTTGGCTCCTTTCTAATTAAAAGTATTCAGTTGATTTTTTGATGGATCCTCCTGGATTGTACCCACATGAATAGTTTTTGTGATATGACTGGTAATTACAGGGCACTTTTTCCACACACAGATTTAGAGTCGATCGCTCTTGCTGTCGGCCAAACTCCCCAGGATTCTGAAGATTGCAATCCTCACTCTCCTGGAGCTCAACTCTGCATGCTTCACCTGAAGGAAAAAATACCCAAGCAGATCCCTGTTCAATTTGCTTTGTACACGTGATGAAAGAGTACTGAACAAAATAACTTTTGGGGAGACTGTTGGTGAGTCAAGAGAGAAGGCAGTTGACAAAGGGGAAGAAAGAAACAAAGAGGAGACAGTAAAATAATTATATATCTGTCAATTCCTTTTTTTTCCTGTTAAACACTCACCTATTTTTTTCCCTGTGAAAAGTTCATTTCAAGCTGTCCCCCTCCAGCTATATGAAAAAACCCACAATGCATTCAATAGTATAATACAAATCCAGAATGTTTTCAAATTTCCCTCTTTTGTGGGTTTTGAGATTGACAGCTCTATAATTAGGGATAACAAAGAAGAAGGGAGTTAATAAGATTCAAATACAGGGCCCCAGTCAGAAATCTGGAGCGCAGAATAGAGAGAAAAAGGAAATCAAGGGGTGTAAATCATATAATCTTACTGTAGACTGGAAAGTTCGATGTTCAAATTTTATACAACTAGTTATTTGTTCAGATTGTATACAACTAGTGAGATGTTCAGGTTTTATACAAAAATTCCTGGGTCATAGGAATCTTAACATTGATCTTTGGACTTCACTGTCTATTTGTTGATCTGAAATAAAAATTTGGTCAAATGTTCCACCAAATACTTGAGACGTTAGAATGTCTCCCTTGGTAAAGAGCCTCCTGGACCACAGGTTAATTAAATATAGCTCTCATTATCAGAACGAAAGCCTTGTGGACTGTGACAGAAACACCCTGCTGCATATTAGGAGGGAGATATTTACAATTTTTTTAAGCAAAAATCACTAGATTTCATCCCGGGGAGGTCTTCTTGTTCTTCAGAGCATGTTTTTTCCTACTTTACTTGCTTGTTTTATTAAATTAACCCATTGGGGCTTCTACAGGATATAAAAAGTCATGTGGAATATGTTTATGTCTTTTAACTTTTTTTACAATATCTGCCATACTTTTATTGCATTGCATTGCATTGTATTTACTTCTACTTGTTTTATCTACTTATTTACATCTTCTTCTCTTAGATATTTCTGATTTAGAAAATAGATTTCCATGTTTGATCTTCTATTTAGCAAGTAAACTGTGATAATAACACTGAAAGTCATTTAGATGTCTATTTAGTCATTTATTAAATATTAATGAAAATCACTTGTCAAAAGGTAAATTGTGTGGAGTATATATTTAGCAAATAACTTTAAGGAAGCATATGGAAAATTGAAATAAATAGCTATCAGGAAACTTGGGTTTTAGTTATCAACTCTGATACTTTTTACACATCCTTGCCAATTCATTTCAAATATTTGTTGACAATTCAAATCTCTATATTGAGATACTAAAAATTTAGTGGGGAAGATTAGCAGCCAAAAGCATAGTAATATAATATCGGCTCTAAGGGATGTCTAAGTATGTAATGGGCCATGGAGGTACAGATAGGAAAACCAATAGTTCTGTCTAGAATAATTAAAAGCACCAGAGAGGGAAAACCTTTAGCTCAGAATTCTGTAAAACAGAAATTCTTCAACCAATCAAAAGGAAAAAGGGTCTTCCCTTCATGCGGAGGAATCAGCCTGATCAAAGGCAGGATGGACAGAGAAGTGCAGAGTAAGCCGTCAGAGGGACTGACACATGGGGTCTAGATACAGATGCAGGTACAGAGGAAGATATCCCAAAAGATACAGAGCGATCAGTGAAGATGACAGTGGGAAAGCCTTGCCTAATAGGAAAGGATTTGTTACCGAACCAGGTTCCTTTTGCCTGCCACATAATAGACCAATCACCGAGACAACAAGTTTGCAGCTGAGGAAGAGTTTATTCACAAGGCAGCCAAGTAAGACACAGGAAAGCATCTCAAATCCGCCTACCCAAAAATGAGGATTAGGGATATTTTTGGGGTAGAGGGGCAGGGTGGTCTGAAGTGTGGGGATAGATGCTCGGCGGTAAGGAGAAGTCAGGTAACTGATGATCTGCCCAAGTGTAGTCAAGCTTCATGGACTCTTCATAGGGCACATGTTCGCAAAATGGTGGCATTAGCATGATCTGAGGGTGGAGTTTTTAGCTCCCTGACGTCCCAGAGGTCAGCTATCGGATACCCGTATGGGCCCAATTGGTGGGTCAGTGGTCTTGACTGGCCTGGACTGGACAGAGGTTGACTCTTAGTTTCTAAAAAACAACTCGAGCATCCATTACCACGGTGACCCAGGTGTCAGGGATGTTATCTATGAGGAATCTAGTTGGAGTCGGAAAAAATATTATGTATCTGCATGACTTTTACAAATAAGTAGCAAAGCTAACAATGGTGGGTGAACACTAAAAGCTACAATGAATCACTGCCTAAAAAAACTTTAGTTGCTGGCTACCTAATCCTTAATAGCTAACTCTCCACCAGTTTCAGCTTAAACATGGAGGCCACTGGTTTTCAAACTCTACTGTCGTAAATTCACCCACAGAACTGTTGAAATGCAGCTTCTTGGGTCTTGTCGTCAAATATTTGCATTCAGAAGGTCTAAATTGGGGCGTTGGAATCTGCATACTATTTAATAATTAGCTCTAGTGGCTCATGGCCTTCGAAGGATCACACTGAGGACAATTATAGGCATTAAGTCATCAAAAGATTCAATTAGTGAAATAACGTAAGCTGATGTCGGTTTTAGAATGATAACTGTCTTCAATGAAAGTGATGGAAGCAAAGGCTTTTTTTATTATTTCTAAAATGTTATTAGAAACATTGTCCATTGTTATATTCATTGTAGTTAAAAAAAGAGTTAATTCCTCCCATAGTTGAATGCTAGGGAGACTATTTTCTCTCCTTGTGACTTGATATCTGGCTCTAGAAGAAATCTGTGAAACAACTCAAATTACTTTTTTGTTCCTGATTTCCAGCATAGTTAAAGATAAGCTTTGTGCTTAAGGCTATAAACAGCTTTAGGTCTTATGAAAGAAATTTTTCTCCGTTGAGTGTTGTGTTATTATTTTTAAAATTCCTATTTATTTGTTCTATATTTGTAGCTTTCATTGTAAGCTGTACCTTCAAATTTTCAGGAATAATGAATACTAAACTAGTGAAAAATCAATGCATGGTTCACTGCTAAGAAGCTTCTGTGGCATCTTTGCTTTTTCCTCTGGTCTCAAAAAATTATGAGAGAAAATTATTTACATGTTTTCTTTCTGCTAGCTACCTAGGCGCTGTGGCTAATGAGCAAATCAATTGAGTTTCATTGACAATAGGTAATCTAAAATAAGACTTAGAATTGGATTATTGACTTGTTATGAATCTGTGACCTAGTCTTCATTAAAAAGATTAATTAATTAAGCATCAGAGAGTTCACTTCACATAGACCATTCAAAGGAATCAAGTTTTGCGTCCAACTCAGTGCATAAAGCCATGAACAGTCAAAATATTCACTAGTCTTTTCGTTATTGTAAGTCAAGCTAAACATCTTTATTGATAATAGTATGTCTTTTTTTAAAGTAGGATTTTTTTTCTGCCTCAATTACTTCTATTGTTCTTTATTGAATTCCTTTCTCTTTATCAACTTCTCACTTGCAGCCTCCACCATTCTAAACCTTATCCTATTTATTTTAATTTATTTTTCAAGTTACCTCGTGTACTTTTTTCTCTCTTTCTTTTACTTCTGGGTAGTTCTTTCTGTCCCCTTTATCCTCTGTTCTCTTTGATGTTTGGTGTTCTAAGAACTTTTAACATTTTATTTTTTTAGTCTATGCCTGAATAATTCTTTGTAGCACATTTTTTAAAAAGTCATTCACCTTTTGCTGCTTTCTATCATGTCAACATTAAGACTGGCCCTTATTTTCATTAGAGGGTTTTAAAATATTTTTACATATATTGCCTACCATTCTTTAGTCCCTCGTTTTCTCTGTAACTTAGCAACACAATGACTTAAATAAATTTTTTCATGATCTTGACTCTAAATATGAGTATTGAGAAAAAGTAGAGTCTGAATCCTACAAGTAGCTCCATTAACACACCTTCAAATCAAAAACCTCTAAGAATTAGCCATGTGTTCATTGCCTTCACTCCTTCAACAACAAGGCACGAGTTTATATAAAAGCTGCTTTGAGGAGACACAATCGATATTAATCCCAATAAATAAGATGTGAATTACTAGAATTTCATAGAAACCAAGTGTGATTTTGAATGGCTCAGGGATATTTGCTTGCTGCTTGACAAGGTTACATAATGGAAAATAATGTAGCTAAGGCGTTTTATTCATTCCCTTTGCTGAGTACACAAAGTTACTTCTAATCAGCCCATCTCAGAAATTAATATTCCATAAATATAGATGGAAGGCCAACACTGCATTCAAAAAATTTATAGACAGAAATGAGGATCTTTTAAGGTTCTGTTAATCAACCAATTAAACTGAAGGCGAATGTCCCAGAATGTTTTTAATGTTAAAGAGAATTGGTTAAAGAAGAGAGAATTTGATACACAGAATCTCTTTCAAGGAGACTATAAGCTAAAGTTTCTAAACAGGTTATTGCTACATACAGCATTGAAGTAATTTTTAGAAAATATAGTACCAAGTCAAAATCTTACCACATCCCAGAGCATAATACATTTTTACCTAATAACATTGTATTTCTCTGATACCCTGAGTCCTTAAATATTTTATATATTCTTATTTGAAAAATTGAATTAATCTTAGTATGTCCTAAGTAGTGGGGATAGAAAGTGTGTGATCATTCCCATTTTAATGTCTGAGAAAAACTGTGGATAATGGTATTTCAATTATTTTGAGTGTATAGAGATTTTCCTTACATTAATTCAAAGGTGTCAGCAAGCCCATTTTCCTCATTGGATTTCAGAAATTTCACTTTCTTACAGATATAAAGCTGCTTGAGCTAGATAATTTTCAAATCATAAAACTCTACTTGATTTCTCTCGCTGCAGAGCTGTTAAAAATAATAATCTACTTCAACAAGTTTTAAAGATAAGGCCAAGAAATACAAGTAAATAAAAATACAATTGTAAAAATGATATACCTGGTAATCACAAGAGTAATTCCCCTGTTGCTGAAATATCATTCCCAGGGTCTAATTCAGTTATATATATTACTTTAGGATTTATAAAACTCTCAAGTTTTTATGGATCTTTCAACACACCAATCCTTTGAATAGCGATAGAATAGTTAAAAACTTTCTTAATGGATTACCTTTTTTTTTTGAGATCAAATTTTATCATGCGCTATAAGGCACACATATTTAAGGTCTAACATCAAACATGTAATATTTGACATTGCCCTTCATTTGCTTTATGATCTTTCTCCCTTGGGATGTTTTAGTTACCAATAAAGAAGCAAGAAATGAAACAAACAAATAAAGACAATAATCAAAAAACACATAGAAACATTTCATTATCAAGGAACCCATTGGTCATTTTAAGACAAAGCTAAAGATTCAATCAAACTGTATGTTCTCAATTTCTATCTTATCCACTGCCCATTCATGTAACCGATTCTGAAACCAGTTCAAGTGTTCAGATAACCACAAAACAGTTTCTGGGGAGCCCCAGAGACTCAATTTCCCTATGCATAATCGCTAGTTTCAGCTTCTTTTCGCTCAGAACAATTGCACTGTCCTGGTTTTGTAGCAGCCTCCTGCCTGTGGTTACAATCTCTACATCAGGCTTCTTCAGTTGCTTTCTTCCCTTTTCTTCTGAGTGAACGATTCACTGTGACACAAAAATCACACTTTTAAAATATAGGTTATACACAGTTAAATAATTTAATAGATCTTTTATGGGTTAACTATAAATACATCTTTTACATCCTCTGATGGTATTCATGTTTACCTACAAGTTGATAAACTGAAAAGTTTTCCCTGTGTGATGTGTGAAGGGTGGCAAAATGCCATCCCAAAATACGCCACTTTCGCATAAGGGTTATTTTGAAAAATAGCAAGTGCAAAAAGAAAGCTCTGATCTTCCCTTTTCTTCCTGAAAGCAGGAAATAAAATTCCCATGTGGAAGGTATCTGCCATCTACCAGGAGGAAAGAAACATTCCTATCACCAAAGATGGGGAGTTGAAGCCAAGAGAAATCTGTACAAAGATTTGTTAGATCTCGTTAAAATAGCTTTCATCTTCTATTAGTTTCCCCATGTATCGCAGTTATTTTCCTACAATATCCTCTCTTTGTTCAACCTAGTATAAAACCATTTAGGTTTGGCATTTCCTTGGATCTGCATTTCCTTATGAAGGCTTCTGTGTCACATAAAACCTGTATGCAGTAAATCAGTGTGCTTGTCTCTTGTTAATCTGGCTTATGTCAATTTAATTCTCAGGTCCAACTGAAGATGCTAAGAGGGTAGTTTTGCCTCCCCTGCATGTGCATGGTGGAAAAGATAAGAAAATGAGCCAAGTAAAACAAACAAGCTCTGAGTGCACATTTACTGTCTCCTGCTTTACTCTATGATCAAAAGACAAGAGATAACAAGGTTTGTGGAGGATGTGAAGAAAAGCAAACCCTTACACACTGCCGGTAGAAAAGTAAATCGGTGCAGAAATTATGGAAAACAGTATGGATGCTCCTTAAAAAATTAAAAATAGAACTATCATATGGTCCAACGATCCCACTTTTTTTTTATCATGAGTGGGTGTTGAATTTTGTCAAATGCTTTTTCTGTATTTATTGAAATGATCACAGGATTTTTATCCTTCATTTTTTTAATGTGGTGTTTCACATTGATTGATTTGTGGATGTTAAACCATCCTTGCGGCCCTGGAATAAATGCCACTAGATCATGATGCATGATCCTTTTAATTTGCTGTTGAATTATATTTGCTAATATTTTGTTGGAGATTTTTGTGTCTATGTTCATCAGAAATATTAGCCTGTAATTTTTTTTTTCTTATGGTGTCCTTGTCTGGCTTTGGTGTCAGAGTAAGGCTGACCTCTGAAACAAATGTGGACGTGTTCCCCCTCTTCTGTTTTGGAGAAGGATTGGCGTTAATTCTTCAAGATCTTTTTTTGTTGTTATTCATGTATTTATCGCTATAATCTTCCCTCTTACAACTAATTTTGCTGCATCCCATACAGTGTTATATGGTGTATTTGCACTTTTATTTGCCTCAAGATACTTTTCGATTTCTCTTTTGATTTCTTCTTTAATCCATGGTTTTTCAGGAACATGTTGTTTGATCTTCACATATTTGCGGTATTCCAGTTTTGTTCTTATAATTGATTTCTAGTTTTATATCATGGTGGTTGGAAAAGATGCTTTATGTGATTTCTGTCTTCTTAAATTTATTAAGATGTTTTGTGGCCTAAAATATGACCTAACCTGGAGCATATTTCGTGTGCACTTGATAAGAATGTGTATTTTGATACTATGGGGTGGACAGTTCTAAAAATGTCTGTTAAGTCTTTCTGGTCTAAGTGTATTTTAAATCCAATGTTTGCTTATTGATTTTCTGTCTTCATGGTCTATCTATTGTTGAAAGTGGGATGTTGAAGTCCCCTGCTATCATTGTATTGCTATTTCTGCCTTGAGGTCAGTTTATATTTGCTTTATATATTTAGGTGTTCCTATGTTAGATGCATAAATATTTACAAACGTTATATCCTCTTATTGAATTGACCCCTTTATCATTATATAATGACCTTCTTTGTCTCTTACTACCATCTTTGTCTTGAAGTCTGTTTTGTCTGATATAACTGTAGTTACCCTTCCTTTTTATTTTTGGCTTCCATTTATATGGAATACCTTTTCCATCCCTTCACTTTTAGTCTGTGTGTGTCCTTAAAGCTGAATGAATCTCTTGTAAGCAACATATACTTGTGTCTTTTTTTTTTTAAATCCATTCAGCTCTCTATGTCTTTTGATCAGATAATTTAGTCCATTTACATTTAAAGTAATTATTGATAGGTATGGACTTACTATTATCATTTTTTTCATTGTTTTCTGGCTGTTCTGTATTTCCTTTGTTCCTTTCTTCTCTTGCTCTCTTCTTTTGTGATTTGATGGTTTTTCTGTAGCGGTATGATTTAAATCCTTTCTGCTTATAGTTTGTGTATCTACTATAAGTTTCTGGTTTGTGGTACCAATGAGGCTTAGATAAATCATGTTATATTTATAAAAGTCTATTTTAAGCTGATAACAACTTAATTTCAAATGCATATGAAAGCTTTACATTTTTACTTTCCCCTCTGTATTTTATGTTTTGAATGTCATAATTTACATCTTTTTATCTCTTGTATCCATTAAGAAATTATTGTAATTGTAGTTCTTTTTAACACTTTTTCTTTTAACCTTCATAGTATATTTATAAGTGATTTACCTGTCATCATTACGTTAGGGTATTCTGAGTTTAACTATATATTTACTTCTACAAGTGAGATCCATACTTTTGTTTCAGCCTGAAGAAGTCCCTTTGGCATTTTTCGTAAGGCTAGTCTAGTGGTCATGAACACTGTCAGCTTTCCTTCAATTCTGAAAGACAATTTTGCCAAGGCAGAGAATTTGTGGTTGGCAGTTTTTTCCTTTCATTCCTTTGAATATATCATGCTACTCCCTTCTGATCCAGAAAGTTTCTGCTGAAATATCTGCTGATAGTCTTATGGGGGTTCCTTTGAATGTAACATGTTGTTTTTCTCTTGCTACTTTTAGGATTCTCTTGTCATCTTTAACTTTGGACAATTTAGTTATACTGTGGCTTGGTGTGTGTCTCTTTAGATTCATCGATTTGGAACTTTCTAGGCTTCCTGGATTTGAATGTCTGTTTCTTTCCCCGGTTTAGGGAAGTTTTTAGTGATTATTTCTTTGAATAAGTTTTCTGCTTCTTTCTCTCTTAACTTTCTGGAAACCCTATAATGTGAATATTGGTCCACTTGATGGTGTTCCACAAGTCCCTTAAGCTATTTTTACTCTTTTTCATTCTTTTTTCTTTTTGCTGCTCTGATTGAATGAGTTCCATAGTCCTGTCTTTGAGTTCACTGATCACTTCTTCTGTTTTATCTAGTCTGTTGTTAAACACCTCTATTGAATTTTTCAGTGAAGTTAATACAGTCTTCAGCTCTGTGATTTCTGTTTGGTACTTTTTTATACTGTCTACCTTTTTGTGGAAATTCTCACTTTGTTCATACATTGTTCTCCTGTCATTGGTAAGCATCTTTAAGAGCATTATTTTGAACTCTTTATCAGATGGATCACTTATTTCCTTTTCACTAATATCTATTTCTGGAGTTTTATCTTGTTCTTTTGTTTGGAACATATTCTTTTATTTCTTCATTTTCCTTTACTCTGTGTGTTGATTTCTGCACATTAGATAAAACTCTCACCTCTTCCAGTCTTGACAGGGCAGTCTCATATAGAAGATGAACCTTATTATTAAGCCCTTCCCAACCTCTAGGGTGCCTCTCAAACCTTTGTGATTGTCCAAGTCACCTACTTTGTTCTTAGTGGCTCCCAGTATATGAGGGTGTGCCATGATCTTTAAATGTCCCAAAGGGGAGGATCTCACTTAGCACCCAGATGCAGTCTGATTGGAAGCTGGATACTCAGGCAGCGTCTTTTAAATTACGCAATTAGAGGTCTTTCAGGGAAATACTGTGAGAATAGCATTTCTGTCTGTTCCCTCTGCACTGAGCCCTGTTTTAATGTGGATATTTTCTCATTTGTCCAATCTCTAGGAGTCACTCAGCTGGTTTCTGGATTTCTTGCATAGGGAATTGCTCTGCAATAATAACAAACGTAAATTTGTTATTACAAGTTTGGGTACAAGATGGTGACATAAGAGACTTCTGAACTCACATCCTCCCATGGACAAACTGAACTTATAGCTATATATGGAGCAATTACCTCTGCAAGAAATCCAGAAACCAGCTGAGTGACTCCTAGAGATTGGATAAATGAGAAAATATCCACGTCAAAACAGGGCTCAGTGCAGAGGGAACAGACAGAAATGCCATTCTCACAGTATTTCCCTGAAAGACCTCTAATTGCATACTTTAAAAGATGCAGGAAGCATCTAAGCAACCTAGGTGCCCATCAAGGGACAAATGAATAAAGAAGATGTGGTATATATACACAATGGAATACTAGTCAGCTATAAGAAATGATGAAATCCAGCCATTTGTGACAACATGGATGATCATTGAGGGTATTATGCTGAGTGAAATAAGTCAGAGGGGGAAAGTCAAATACCGTATGATCTCACTTACAAGTAGAAGATAAAAACAACGACAAACAACCACATAGCAATGCAGATTGGATTGGTGGTTACCATAGGGGAATGGGGGGGAGGGCAAAAGGGGTGATTAGGCTCACATGTGAGGGGATGGACTATAATTAGTTTTTGGGTGGTGAACATGATGTAATCTACACAGAATTCAAAATATATTATGATGCAAAAAAAAAAAGAAGAGGAAAATGTATTAAAGAAATAACAAATTTAGATGATTCAACTTAAAATAGGGAGATTATTCTGGATTATCTGGATGGGCCCAGTGTAAGCATAAGGATCTGTATGAGTGGGGTGGTAGGCAAGAAGCTCACCCGTGAAAAGTCCTAGGTTGCTGAAGCAGGCTAGTGCACTCCTGTCTGTGGACCATGAATCTCAGAGGGTGCAGCCATGAGGATTATTAGCCAACACTCAAAGTAGCTGGAGAAGCGGGTACCCATACAATAGTGGGGCTGTCTAGGCAAGTCCAAAATCCTTGGGGTTGTTTATCAGGAAGGACAGGCTGGAGCCCTGGGGCTGAGAATGATCCTGCTGTCCACTACAGGAATAAGTTCTGGTAATCTAAAGTAAAGAATTGTAACTATAGTTAGTAATACTGCATTGTACACCTGAAATTTGCTAAAAGAGTAAATACTGTGTTCTTATCATCAAAAAAATGGTAACAATTTTTAATTTTCTAATTTTTTTTAATTAACTTGATTGTGGTAATCATTTCACAATGTATATGTATAACAAATCATCACACTGTATGCTTTAAATCTATACAGTTTTCCTTGTTAACTATACTTCAATAAAGCTGGGAAAAAATAATGAAAGTAAATTAAATACACTGGACAATGTCATTGCCAACAAGAGAAAAATAATAAAGTTCATATTTTAGTAAAGATGGATAACTTGATTTTGGATCTCACACAAAGAAGGTGACTGGTATTTTTTGCTTTTGGTGTGAAATCCAAACAACACTAATGTGGTAAAAAATAATCATTTGCTAATGGTGCTCAAAAAATAGAATCTTTGCTTATAAGTGCAAACAAATTTTGTAATATAGTTTACAATCTGAAACATAATATAGGAAATATTAGCAGATATCCTGCATTCCAAATATCAATTTCTCTATTTTTACACAAAGTTTAAGACTGAGGAAATGTCTGCTTTAGCATGCGGCAGGAAGAGTGAGGCTGCATGGCCTTTACCGAAGAATACTGGATACAGAGTTTTAATACTCAGGTTCCAATCACTTACCTCAGCCATGTGGCCTTGGCAGGTAACCTTGACGAGTCGTTTATCTCAGCTTCCTCCTTAGGTACCTAAGGTTAATGATAAAATCTGCCCTTGTCCTTTTCAGTGTTGTTGTGAAGATCACATAAGGTAATTCACAAAAATTATGTAGCTGTGTACAACTATGTTATTGGTGGTGTTACTATCATCATCATCATCGCCATTGTACAAGTAGAAAGTTAAGTACTGATTATTTCAAATATTTGGAAGGAAAACATATTGACTTTCTGAATAGATATCGAGATAAAAATGGCAATATTCAATCCTGTGGACCAGACTGGGCCTAATATGTAATGACTCCAGAGACAATGCAGAATTTAAAAAGCTCAGCAATACATTTTTTTTTTTTTTGAGGAAGATTAGCCCCTGAGCCAGTCTTATTCTTTTTGCTGACTGAGCTAACAACCATGCCCATCTTCCTCTACTTTATATGTGGGACGCCTGCCACAGCATGGCTTGATAAGTGGTGCCAGGTCTGCACCCGGGATCCAAACTGGTGAACCCTGGGCTGCCGAAGCAGAGCATGCAAACAACCACTATGCCACCAGGTAGGCCCCTCAGCAATATGTTTTTGATTTAAGATACTCACCTATTTTACTCTATTAAAAATCTATAGCTGTCCTTCTTTCTGTCTTTATTACCTGGCTTCTAAGATCATGTATTAGTTATTTGGAATGCTACTGTTTCTTTTTTTTTTTTTTTTTTGACAATTCTAGAAGAGGATTGAGGATGATGAACACAATTCTTATTGCCCTCCTATCTTTTCATGTGGCACTTCCAACATTTTCAAATCCCAAGTCAGAGATAAACTAGCAATTAGTTCAGGTAGCATAGATCTGTCAACTACTTAACTCACACACCACTTAGAATAAGTTATGGGGAGGCTTGGAGATTTTAAATTATTTTGCAGTGGATTTGAACTAAACCAATCTACTTTCCACAGTATGCCTTTTCAAAGGAAGCGGATTTCAGGAATACCGTATTTTTTCTTTGTAAGCAAAATTCTAAATTAACCATATAATAATAAGATACTTTATTAAGCCATAGTCATAGATTATTATTATTACCTTAGTTGCTGTCGTGGTTCAATCTTCAAAAGGAAATACTACATGATTATATTTTCTGTTAACCCTGGCATGTGATATAAGTTGTAACTCTGAAAGCTTTTGGCTAAATACTCCTTCTTAACACATATGCATGACAGTTTCTTAAACATGATTGCCCTAAAGAAAGAGTAAATTCCCCCAAACAGCTTCCAAATTGAATATCTAATTTGGATTTGATGGCTTTTTTTCCCTAAAATAACGGACAGAATCAGTTACAGTGTTCTTCTGCATTGAAAATTTTTATGAATAGTTTAGCATTGATATTCAAGATCTAAGACCTAAAAAGATCACTCTTGCCCAAGGCTCTGAGATGTACGCAGGACTGCTGTTGTTTCATAAATAATTAAGTTGGTATATATTTTCCATTGTGTTTCATTTTGTTGTTGCCTATAGATTTTTAAATCATGAATGATAGAAAATCATATTCCTAGAAAATAAATCTTCCAATGTCTTTCTAATGCCTTTCCACATTCCCATGTTTCTCTGCATGCTGTATTGCCTACTTGCTACTGGTTTTGAGTGATATGATAATAATAGAGTGTTATTCTCGATTGTAATTCATTTTGCTTGCATATCAGTCTTGCTGTATTTGAATGTATACAAAGAATAGTAATCACTGTACTGTGTGTCTTTAATCTCTGTCATAAAGAAGCATCTTTATTTGCATATGCATGGTTTTCAGTAATATTTGCATAAAGAGAAAGTCACACATTTTGATTACTAGTAATCTTTTCACAATTTATAAGGTTTTACACTTCCGGCTGATTTTTTTCCCCTTAATTATTTTTTTTCTTGTTAGGTTGAATTTCCTCTCATTTTTATGCCCATCCTAGATGATATATCGATACAGCTCACATTCAAGAAGCAAAATACTGAGAGAAACTCAATTAAAAATTGCCAATGTTGATTAACAAGCTGTCAATTTAGAAATGCACTCAGAACAATTTTCAGTCCAGACAGGTAAAAACTGAATTATATACCCTTCTAACTATAATATCTTTCTCCTATTTCCAGATCATAAAAAGTGAACTATCAAAGATCCAATGTTTAACATATAATACGCAAAACTTTCCCAATATTCTTTAACAAAGAGCTAGAACAAAGTTAAGAATGGAAGAAGCTACAAAATAAAAGTGACATTTTTGGAAAAATTTGATGGGGCAGCAAGTCTTTGTATTTGTCCCTCTTTCCTTCAATTCTCTCACGATTAACCTTGGTCTGAAATGTGTCAAAATCTGTGATCACTTCCTGTCTATGAAAAATGTTGGAAACCTTCTGTCTCCTAAGACATGAACCAGGCTAAATGAGATCACCGTGGTTGAGTTTTTTAGGCTTTCAACTGGAGTTATCAGTCTTTACCTCAGTGACAGTTTTGAATGTCATGCTGCTGCTCACCCACCTGCTACTTTATTTTTCTCTGATCACACTCAATCTCTGAAGATCACATCCTAGGGCTCCTTCCATCTACTGCAGTCTAGCCGGTAAAGTTCTGTAACACTCTCCTTTTTCCCTTTTGGTGACTATTTTTGTATCAAGTTTTCTTCACAGTTAACAACTCTGTTTAAATATATTACAAACTAATTTTCATTATAATAGCATATAGGCTGTAATAAGATATAGAAGAGTTGAAGGAACTAATTAGTAACCCAACCGACTAATACAAAATCTATAGAGTTTGTCACTCTTTTGTTTCCAAAATAATTTGGATTCACCCTCTCCCCTGCCATTTTGTTGAGTTTCCCATATGTGTGTAGACACATTTCAGACCTGTAGAAGGGCTGGGGGTTCTACCATCTATTTTCTATTGCAGGAAACCATCATCACAGCAGCCCTTCTCTGAAGTCCCAAAGCTAGCATTTCTTTGTGCGATGTTTTGCATTCTCTCACAAGCATGAGAAAGTAAGTTTAATAGAGTTGTTATCCTCACCGTGCACAAGAACAAACTAAGAACTAAGAAGGTTAAATGACGTGTCCAAGGTAAGACACCAGGTAAGCCAGGACCTCTGGCAGCCCAATCAGATTCTGAATCTCACGCACTTCACAGTTGTCTGTTTTCTTAGATAAGAGCCATTCAGGCCTGCCTTAAATGGAATAGAATGATAATAATAGCATGCATGTATTTTCTTATTTGATCCTGTAAACTCTGTGAAATGGACAGGGAAATTTTTTATTTACTTACTTACTTTTTGTGAGGAAGACTGGCCCTAAGCTAACATCTGTTGCCAATCTTCCTTTTTTTGCTTGAGGAAGATTGTTGCTGAGCTAACATCTGTGCCAGTCTTCCTCTATTTTATGTGGGATGCTGCCACAGTGTGGCTTGACAAGCAGTTCTAGGTCAACCTGTGGGGATCGAAATCTGTAAACCCCGGGCTGCCAAAGTGGAGTGTGTGAACTTAACCACTACGCCACCAGGCCAGCCCCCAGGCAAAATACTTTTAGTTTCTTTATACATCAGGAAACTTGTGTTTAGAAAGTTTAAATGAGTGGCCTAAGGCCACAAAGTTAGTTCATAGTAGAGTCCAGACCAGATTCCAGGTTCCCTGAGCAGAAATTCAGAGTGTCCAGTATGCTTTCCATAATTATCCTCTGACTCATCACTGTTTCGATGTCCGCGAGTTGACTTGGCACACGTTTTCAAAGCATGATTACCAAAGGATGAATTATTGCTACCTCGAGTCAGATACAGGAAAAAAAATTGAGGTTCTTCTTCTGAATTTCAGGACAATTGCTTTTCCAAAATATATTTAAAAATGACAAACAAAATTCATGATTAGGGAATATATTTTGCTATTTATTTAGATATATTTTTAAATTCCTAGATTTTCCAAGCTTCATGTGTTCTTAAATTATAAATAAGGTGATCATATAATTTATTGTCAAAACCAGAACATTTTTGAAGGTGAAAAGAGGCATGATTAATAATTTTGCCAGAACAGAAAAACCGGGATATGTTCACCCTAATTGTAAGGGGTGTTGACAACATTTTGTTTGTTTCTTAGAAATAATTGTCTGCTGTCAGGTCATTATGTGCTTATCTGTAAAGACCTATGAGATTATTTGGGATCAGTTCTGTTACCCTTTCTCCCTTTCATTTTTTTCTTTGAGATAAAATTGTATAATTTCTTTACATGCCTGAATACAATTGGGTGGGACAATTTGTGAGGGAATGAAAAGCAAATTGAGCTGAAATTTGAACCAGTATGTTTTAAAATATTTTCTATTTGTACCAAAGGGTTTGGCTTATGATGAATTTAGCTGCCATAAGTTGGGATTGAAAGCAATAAAAAATGCCCATGGCTCTCTTATATGGTGGCTACCTGAAAAATCGTATTGCAATAGCCAATAATTACCTGCACCTCTTCCTTTCATTTAGCATAGAGAGATACATAGGAAATAAAAAGCATTGCCAGGAAGATCAAGTCCATTGGCTTCTCTTTCTCTCATAAACACTGGAAAGTGTGCAAAAATCAAAATCTGATTCAAAAACAAATTAATTTTACCAAACACAACATATCAACGATACTGAAGTGTGACATGCTGTCAGGTGTCGTTAATGGGAAGGATTAATATACTTTCATGTATTCCATTTCTGAGGGAAAAAAACACACACAACTAAGCAAAAATGCATACGAATCTCTTAACCCATGCCCTATGCATCTGTCATGATTGCCTATCAACACAGTGAATTGATGCATTCAACAAATATATTTTGAGCACCTGCTGTGCGCCAGAAGTACAAGCTTACAGTGCAAAAAGGAATACAGATCTTATATTAGTAATCAACCAAAAAGTAAACACCAAATTGTGAAAACTGCTATCTGAGTGAGATAGAGAGTAAAGGGGTGGCACTGACTTAAACTATATGATCAGGATACGAAAGAGAAAAGTCAGAGTGAGGAGTCAGACGTTAGCAGGAATAGAGGTCTTGGGTCAGAAAGATCTTGGAGACAGGTAAAATAATCACTTTTTGTGTCACAACGTATAATGTCTCAAGATAAAGAAACCCAAAGTTTTGTTTGTTTTCAACCATAAGCAAGAATTTTTTTTTACAATACCCTAGGCAAGATTCAATTACGCAGGGTGAACGAGTTCTAGAGATCTGGACTTCTGGAACAAGTTCTCCTATATAACATAGTTACTATGGTTATTTGACTATTGTAAGTTTAAAAATTCAAGAGGGTAGATCTCATGTTAAATATTCTTAACACACACATATACACAGACACACAAAACAAAGGTGTAGTGGGAAACTTTTGGGGGTGTTGGGTATATTTATTACCTTAATTGTTGTGATGGCTTCATGGGTAAATGCCTATCTCTAAACTCATCAAATTGTGTATATTAAATATGTCCAGTTTTTTGGTAAATAAATTATACCCAAATAGCGCTGTTAGAAAAATCCTAGGCAATTGGAAAAGAGAATCTGAAACGTGTGTTGTCCAGAAATACTTACAGCACTCTGCCAACTCTTGCTCCTAAACAATCGTAATATCTTTATACTCTTTTTGTGCGTGTGATGTTGCACAGAATCTGTAAAGATTCGATGCTGGGCAGAGGATTTAACTTGCTATTCTTACCTGGTGCGGAATGCAAAATAGCAAGTTACCACTCCCTTTTATTTTGCTTGTGTTTACCTCCTGACTGATTCAGAGCAACTGAATTTGGAAAATACACTTACAGAGATTTTAGATGTTTCCATGGAATGTAAAAAACCATTTGAATTCACAGTCCTCCCCACCAATCCCCTTAGGAAGTTCACTGTTTAGAGTTCTCAAATGAAGACAATGAATTGATGGTGGCAGGGAGTATATATACTCACACATTAACATCATCTAATAGTTACCTTTACTCCAAGCTAAATAATTTGAGGGTATAATTTTATTTTTAAAAAATTAGTCTTTATTTCATTTAAAAAATACATCGCTAGTCTCAGGGAGCAGGTTTAAGCTGCCTATGGATTCTAATTCTGTCCTGACTGTTGGGAAGCTAGGAGGCAGTTCCCCAAGTTCTATGGTAATGAGGGTCAGCGGGACAACGAGGGGATGTGCTAAAGATGCTGAGATGGACTGAATTATGTCCACCCTCCAAATTCATATTTTGAATCCCTAACCCCAAACGTGGTGTTATTTGGAGACAGGGACTTGGGCAGTAACTAGGGTTAGAAGAGGTCATGAGGGTGGAGCCCTGGTCCAATGGGATTAGTGCTTTTAATAGAAGAGACACCAGAGAGCTTTGTCCCTCTTTCTGTGTGTATGCACCCGGGAAAGGCCATATGAGCACACAGTAAGTGGGTGGCCATCTGCAAGACAGGAAGGGAGGCTTCAACAGAAACTGACCATCCTGGCACCTTGCTGTCAGACATCCAGCCTCCAGAACTGTGGGAAATAATTTTCTGTTGTTTAAGCCAGCCAGTCTGCGGTATTTTGTTATGCACCCCTAGCAGACTAATACACGTGTCATGGTTCTCAAGACTCATATGCCCACTCTGTCTGACCACGTGGCAAAATGTGTGCATTTTCAAGCCTTGCCTTTGAACTTACTTAGAAACCACCCAGGATATGTGTTAAAATGCATATTCCTAGGCCTAACTAGACTTGTTCAATCAGAATCCCCGGAGATGGGGCCCCAGAAGTTACTGTATCGTCCACTGGTGTT
This sequence comes from Equus quagga, assembly GCF_021613505.1. NCBI lineage: Eukaryota > Metazoa > Chordata > Mammalia > Perissodactyla > Equidae > Equus > Equus quagga. The sequence continues at coordinate 42,451,189 of NC_060281.1, forward strand.
CCTGGAAAGCTTGATTGTAAGCAACATGAGGGCAGGGATAAATTCCGGTTTGTTCAATGCTGTGCAGTCAGCACTTAGCGAGATGCAAGTTATATGCTACATGCCTCATAAGTATTTATAGAATCTGGAACAAGCAGCCCATTTAAACTCTTTAGGTTGTGACAGGAAGGATAAAGGAGACTAAAGGCAAAAGATTCTAGGGAACCAATTGAACCACAAAAGGGAATTTGGAGTAAGATGAAAATCCAGTGAATTATCAGACAAATCATTTTATGACTGTTAATTTGAGTCACACTACATTCTTACTGACGGGGATTGGGAATAAATGAGGCATCTCTGTTTGGGTTTATTGTCAATGCCCATGTTGGAAACAGTTTGCTTTCCCCAAAACTCTCTGACTAGCTACAGTAGAGAATACTTCTACATTGACTATGTATTTTTAATCAATAAGTGTAGCCAGTGATTTTATTTTCACACTTTCTACTGTTAGTGCAGCGGGACAAGCACTGTATTAAGAATAAAATTTGTAGAATTTTATCCCAACTTTGACACAAGCTCCATGCTCAAGGGCAAATCCATTAAAACTCTCTGAATCTCAATTTTCTGGGATTGAACTTGTTCTCGATGGCCTCTAAGTACTGGAAAATTCAACAACTCTGTGATTTCATCAGCAGAATTTCTTTTCCCCCAAATATTGATTGCTTAGCCTGGAAGTTTATGGAAGATTTCAAATGTCATTCTGAATTAAAACAGAGCAAGAACTCCCCACTTGCCATGTAAATCCTTCTGGGGTTTTGAGGAGAAATAAATATTCGTTATTAATCAGATTTAGATCACCATAAATCTTTTTTGTTTGTTTTTGTTTTCTGGTTTTGCTTTTCTTTTCTTTTGCATACATCATTGGCGACACCCAAGTGGCAGAAGATAATAGTTACCTCCAGGTAATTAGGGGTGTTCAGATAAATACTCTGTCACAAGAATATAAATCCCAACATGCCCCAGTATAATCCTCTCCGATGCAACTAACTAGATTCAACTACATGTGAAATATATTGATTCATACATTGAAAAATATACTTTGTTTGGTTCACTAGGAAGGGATGTTTCTATTTCTGTTGTGCATCTGTTCAATTTTTTGGGGAGAGAAGATAGGTGTTGATGGAAGATGTAATCTAGTCTGGAGAAATTGAGAAGTGTTTGTGGGAAATAGTAATGAAATGAAATGCAAGTATGTAGGAATTCTAGGTTGCCACACAAAGCCAGAACTGTATCTTGCTTTTTGCTGTGGAAAGGAAAAAAATAAGACTAACATCAGTCATTGTGTATCTCACCTGCTTTCAACGATTCTTAACCCACTTGCCTCTGTGGTTGATCCAGCAAATGAATGCGACTGAGTAGGTCACAATTCACTGGGAAAATCAACAAACATTCCCCAAGCCGGCTCTATTATTTCATTATCACACCGTCCCCACTTCTGTTTATCCTCTGGGTCCAGAGTTTTGAAATAAAATAATGACTAGCCATTGTTTTTAGGAGCAAAGAAAGGATGGACTGCATCATGGAGCAATCAAGCACTGCCGTAAGGTGAAGTGTGGAGGCCAAGTCTTTTTTTACGCAGTTGTCCCGACTATGATAATTTCCTGCCTGCTAAGGAGGCAAAGAACAGACAAGGAATACAAGAAGACGACTCTGGAGTTCTCAGAAAGCCTCCAAGCAGATTGGGAGAAAATGTCATTTCCAGATAACTTGCAACAAGAAACAGTGGTAAGGTTTATTTCATTTGGGGGAAGTTGAACAGACTAGAAACTCACTTGTTTACTTTAGAGGTAAGTTGCCATTTGATTGTATTTAGTGCAAACATCGACTGTTAGCAAACAATTATGGATGCAATCTATTACTATAGCAGTAGGAGCGCTTTAAAAGAGCCTACTGGAAGCCATTACTAAATGAAATACTTTGCATATTAGTAGCAAATCTGCTCAGCTCTATTCCTGAGGAAAGGTGCTTACACCCTGGGTATGTTACCTGGGGAGATGGATTACTGCACGTCAACAAAGAGCACTTATAAGCAAACAGCTTTCAAAGCAATGCTGCAAAACTGGCCAGCCTTCCCAGGAGCCCACCTGGTCAGCCCCTTGCCACTGCCCCTTTTACGGCAGGGCTCCAGTTCCTCCTCTCTCCATTGGCTCCCTTGATATCTCAGTCTTTCTATCACTATCACTGTCCTCCAGCTGTGACATGTACACACACACACACACACACACACACATATAGACACCAACACGCCCCTTATGTGACTTTCTAATAGAGATCTCCCATTAAAATTTGCACCTTTAAAATAGGTAGTTCTTGAGGCCATTCTAAGTCATTGATCTCTGAAGAGACTATTCAAGTTTTGGATCTGCTCTTCATAAGTCTCTTCTCTTTATTCTTTGAATTGCTGTTTTGCCAATTAATACCTTAGGATATTTCTTCTACAATTTGGGAACTGTATTATTTTTAATCAGCATTATTGAAGTATGATTTATATATAATAAAATTCACCAATCCTAAGGGTACAATTAAATGAGTTTGGAGAAATGCATATAATCAGGTAACGAACACTAGAATAATGATGTGGAATATTTTCATCACCCCAAAAGGTACTCTATGCCTGTTTGGAGTCAATCTGCTACACCCACTCTCAGCCACTTGCAAACTTATGCACTTTCTGTCACTATAGTTTGCTTTTTCTAGAATTTCATTCAATAGAAGCATTGGCTATGTAATCTCTGTGTCTGGCTTCTTTGTCTTAACATTATGTTTTCAAGATGCATCCACTTGGTTGCATAGCATCAGTTACTATTGCTTTTTATTGCTGAATACTATTCCAGTATACCATAGTTTGTCCATTCAACAGTTGATGGCCATTTGGGTTGTTTCTGCTTTTTGGTTATTATGAATAAAGCTACTATGAACATTAGACTACAAGTCTTTATGTAAACATATTTCATTTCTCTTGGGTAAATACTCAAGACTGGGACTGTTGAGTCCTGTGGTAGGTGTATGTATAACTTTATATGAAACTGCTAAAGTGTTTTCCAAAGTGATTTACACATTTTGCATTCCTGCCAACAATATACAATGATTCTAATTGTTCTACACTTCTTGATGTAGTCAGACTTTTTAATTTTAGCTATTCTAATAGGTATGTAGTGATATCTCATTGTGGTTTTAATTTGCATTTTTGTAATAACTAGTGATGCTGTGTATCCTTCTATATGCACATTGGCCATTGTGCATCTTTTGCGTTGTTTTGTTTTGTTTTTACTTTTTATTACGATTATGATAGTTTACAATCTTGTGAAATTTCAGTTGTGCGTTATTGTCAGTCATGTTGTAGGTGCACCACTTAACCCTTTGTGCCCACCCCCAACCCCTCTTTCCCCTGGTAACCACCAATCAGTTCTCTTTGCCTACATGTTTAACTTCCACCTATAAGTGGAGTCATACAGAGTTCATCTTTCTCTCTCTGGCTTATTTCACTTAACATAATGCCCTCCAGATCCATCCATGTTGTTGTGAATGGGACGGTTTTATCCTTTTTCATGGCTTAGTGGTATTCCATTGTATATATATATACCATATCTTCTTTATCCAGTCATCAGTTGATGGGCATTTAGGTTGCATCTTTTTTTGAGAAATGTCTGTTCAGATCTTTGGCTTATTTTATAAATTTAGTTTTCTTATTAATTTATAGATATTCTTTATATATTCTGAATATGAGTCCTTTATCAGATATATGTTTTACCAATATTTTCTCCAAGTCTATTCTCCTAGTCTATAGCTTGTCTTTTTCTTTTTTTTTTTTTTTTTGCTTGAGGAAGATTAGCCCTGAGCTAACATCTGTGCCAATCTTCCTCTACTTTTTGTATATGGGTTGCTGCCACAGCATGTCTGAAAAGTGGTGTAGGTCTGCACCCGGCATCCGAACCTGAGAATCCAGGCCGCTAAAGCAGATCACACTGAACCCAACAACTACACCACAGGGTCAGCCCCAGTGGCTTGCCTTTTTATGTTCTTAATAGTTTTGAGTTCAATAAAGTCCATTTTATCAATTTCTTTTTTTATGGTTAGTGTTCTCTCTAATTAAATTACTATATCTAAGTTTGTGAAGATTTTTCTCCTAAGCTAATCTTTATAACTTTTATAGTTTCAGCTCTTACTATTGGAGTCTCTGATACAATTAGAAGTAATGTGTGTATGTATGAGGTAAGGTTTGAGTTTTTGTTGGTTTTGTTTTTTGATTAGTATTTTTTTTGCGTTGGATTACAATTATTCTAGCACCATGTATTGGAAGGACTGTACACTCCCTGTTAAACTACCTTGGCATTTTGTTGAATATCAATTATTACGTGCATGTAGGTCTCCTTCTTATCTCTCTGGTCTGCTTCATTTATCTGTGTATCTATACTTAAAACAATACTATACTCTCATGATAACTGTATCTTTGTAATCGGTCTCGAAGTCAGGTAAGTCGTTCAACTAAGTTCTTATTCAAAAGTCCTGGCGCTGGCCCAGTGGTGCAGGAGTTAAGTGCGCACATTCCGCTTCGGTGGCCTGGGGTTCACTGGTTTGGTTCCCGGGTGCGGACATGGCACCACTTGGCAACCCATGCTGTGGTAGGCATCCCACATTTAAAGTAGAGGAAGATGGGCATGGATGTTAGCTCAGGGCCAGTCTTCCTCAGCAAAAAGAGGAGGATTGGCAGCAGTTAGCTCAGGGCTAATCTTCCTCAAAAAAAAAAAAAGAAAAAAACAGTCCTTTGCTTTTTTTCCTGTAAATTTTACAATCAGCTTGTCACTTTCTCTGAAAAAAAAAAAGGCAGCCAGAGTTTTGATCAGGAATCTATAGACCAATTTAAATAATTTCTATTTTATCAATATTTAGCCTTTCGATCTATAAACATAATATATCTCTACATTTATTTAGGTGGTCTTGATTTTTCTCAGTAATGTTTTGTAGGTTTTCAGTTTTGTTTTGTTTTGCTTTAAAGATTTTATTTTTCCTTTTTCTCCCCAAAGCCCCCCAGGTACATAGTTGTGTATTTTTAGTTGTGTGTCTTTCCAGCTGTGGCATGTGGGACACTGCCTCAGAACAGCCCAATGAGCAGCACCATGTCCACGCCCAGGACTCGAACTGGCAAAACCCTGGGCTGCTGAAGTGGATCCCGCGAACTCAACTGCTTGGCCACGGGGCTGGCCCCTTGTTTTGTAGTTTTTAGTTACAGATCTTGCACGTATATAAAAAATGTACCCTGAGTATTTCTTATCTTTTATTTTATTACAAATAATTTGGGTTTTTTGTTTTGATTTCCAATGTTTCATCTGTAATATATACAAATACAGTTGATTTTCTACATTCATCTTGTATCCTGAGACTTCACTAAACTCAAATATTATTTCCTGGAGCTTTTTTTTTTCTTGAGGAAGATTAGCCCTGAGCTAACATCTGCTACCAATCCTCCTCTTTTTGCTGAGGAAGACTGGCCCTGAGCTGACATCCTTGCCCATCTTCCTCTACTTTATATGTGGGACACCGACCACAGCATGGCTTGCCAAGTGGTGCCATGTCCACATCCGGGATCCAAACCCGCGAACCCGGGGCTGCTGAAGCAGAACATGCACACATAACCGCTGCACCACTGGGCCGGCCCCTCTTGGAGCTTTTTTATTTGTAAATCCTTCAGGATTTTTTACCTAGGCACCCAAGTCATTTGTGAATAATTTTTTCTTCTCCTCTTTAACTCTACATACCATTTTTCTTTCCTTATTGTATTGTCCAGGACCTTAAGCATAAGGTTAAGTAGCGGTGGTGGTGAGAGTTGAGATCCATGCCTCCTTCCTGATGTTAAAGGAAAAGCATTCGCTTTTTCACTGTTAAGTATGATGTTAGCGTTAAGGTTGAAGTCCTGTTTTATTCTTAGTTTAGTGAGAGTTTTTATCATGATCGGGAGTTAATTTTGTCACATGCTTTCACTTCATCTTTTTCTCTTTGAGTTTGTTAAAATGGTGAATCATATTGGTTGATTTTTGAAAATTAAACTATGTGGGAAAACTACACTTGCTCACAATATATCCTTCAGTTTCTGAGGGTGATTGCATCTATTTTCATTAGTGATATTGACTTGTGATTTTCTTTTCTTGTTATGTGTTTTTTGTCTGTCAGTCATCTAAACACAGGTCTTATTGATATCCACCCTGATATCAGCTTCCCCACATTAAACCCAGCATATATGGGGTTAAAACCAAAATACTCATTCCCTGCTTACTCTCTGGCTTCCTGGCTCCAGAATCCACTATCCTCCATGGAGACAGACACCATCAAGGAGAAGCACCTGGACTATCTCCTCCCGCAAAGAGATACAGGCTGGTGGGAAAGCTGCTGACCAGCAAGGTCATGAGCTCCCTCCTCTCTGCAAGTGTCTCAAGGCCAAAGACAGGCTGGCGGGAAAGCTCCGACAAGCAAGGCCATATGCTCCCCCTCCCCTACATAAAACCCCAAATAAAAACTCGTCCTTTTAGCTTTTCGGGGAGTTTGGGATTTCAGCGTTAGCTGCCCTCTCTCCTTGCTCAGCACTGTGCAAAAATAAAATTCCTACTTTCTTCCACCACACCTGGTGTTGGAGATTGGATTGCTGTACAACGGGTGAGCGAACTCAATTGAGGTTTGGTAACATTATTAAATTTCAGAAATGGACAGGGCTTTCTCCTTATTTATTTTTCTGGAAAATTTCATGTAAATTGGTATTATTTCCTCTTTAAATTTGGCAGAAATTACCACTAAAGTCATCTAAGCCTGGAATTTCCTTTGGGGAAATATCTTTAGCTATACATGTAATTTCTTTAATAGATATAGTGCTATTCAAGGTTATCTGTTTCACCCTGAATGAGTTTTGGTAGTTAGTTTGTGTCTTTCAAAGAATTTGTTTCTTTCATTTAAGTTGTAAAAATTTTTGGCATGAAATCCATTATAAAGTTCCCTTATTATCCTTTAATGTCAATGGAATCTCTAGCAATTCCCATTTTGTCATTGCTCATATTGGTAATTTGTACACTGTATTCTCTCTCTTTTCCTGATCAGACTTGTGAAAATTTTATCATTTTTATTGATCTTACCACAGAACCAGGTTTTGGCTTCATTGATTTTTCTCAATTGTTTCTGTGTTTTCTATGTCAGTGATTTGTTCTTTTATCTTTGTTATTTCTTTCTTTTCACTTCCTTTGTGTTAATTTCATCTTCTTTGCCCTTGTTCTTAAGGTAGAAACTTAGAATATTGACTTCAGAACTTCCATTCCCATAAGTTTACTTTAGATATACACCTAAATTGTAACATGTTATATCTTAATTTTCATTTGGCTGACAATATTTTCTAATTTGTCACGTAATTTTTCATATGAACTGTGGGTTTTTAGAAGTGCATTATTCAATTTTTAAATATTTGGGGATTTTCCAAATATTTTTCTGCTATTGATTTCTACTTTAATTTTATTTTGGTCAAAAAATACATGATTTATATTTTCAGGCATCTTAAAGTTTTGAGACTTACCACCTAAAATATGATCTATGAGTGCCAATACTCTGTGTCCACTTAATAATTTATCTTCAGCTATTGATGAGTAGAGTACTTTAAAAATATCAATTATATCAATTTCATTGATGTGTTGTTCAAGTCTTCTATAATTTTACTGATTTTCTGTCAACTTTTTCTATCCATTATGGCAAGCTGAATGTCAATAACTTTAAAAGTAAATATAGATTTCTTCTTCAGCTCTATCAGTTTTGGCTGTGTGTATTTTGAAGCTCTGTTGTTAGGTGCATACTCAGAATTGTTATGTCTTTTTGAGGAATTAACTTCTTTATGATTATAAATATCTTGCTTTATCCCACATAATATTTCTCATATGCTTTTTGCTCATAAGACGTATCAAGATCTCACTTTATTTAATATACAATCTGATTTCTAATTGCACTGTTTATATAATTTACCCTTAAAGCAGATATCACTATACTCACTTTACATATTTCTTTTCTTGCTATTTGTTTTCTATTTGTCCTGTCTACATATTGTTCCTTTTTCTTATTTACCTACTTTGGTATTGACATAGAGTACAGTTACATTTTTTCTTGACCATTGTCTTTTTAGTTAGACTTCTGTGTTTTTATTATTCTGGTTGTTTTAGAGTTTTCAATATAAATCTTGAAATTTTCATGGTCAATCTGCTAATAATATTATACCACTTTTCATATAGTATGATTGCTTCGATTGAAGTATATCCCATATTTACCCACTATTCATTGTGATTGTTTTTATATATAGTTATTGCCTTGTTTTAAAGTTTCCTGGTCTTTTAAAGATACCTAAAAATGAGAAAAATTTCTTTTCTGTTTACCACCCTATTTGCCATTTTTGTGACTCTTTCTTTTTTGTGTAGATTCAAATTTCCACCTGATGTAATTTTCCTTCTACTTGGAAAGTTTTCTTTGATATTACTTATAGAGCAGGTCTGAAAAATAGTAACAATAAATTATGGAATTGATGCTATGTGGAGAAGTAGAAGGTACGACAACAATAACACAAAGTCTAAGAGGGAATAAATTAAAGTATACTGTTGTTTCTCATATTATGCATGACGTCGCAAAATATCACTTTAAGGTAGATTGTGATAAATGAAGATATATGCTATAGACCCTAAAGCAAACACTAAAATAAAACAAACACTAGTTACAGCAAATATGCCAGCAAAAAGAGAAAAAAATGGAATCACAATTAATACTCATTCCAAAAAAGCAGAAAAATAGAAAAAAGTTTTAAAAAAAAGGACAGTAAAGCAAATAAAAAACAAATAGCATGATGCAAGATTTAAACCTAACCATGTCAATTATCATGTCAAATTATTTAGTCTAAACACCGTAATTAAAGGCAGAGATTGTAAAACTGGATACAGAAAAAAAGACCTGACTATTAGCTGCCTACAAGAAAACTACTTCAAATATTAAGACACCAATGGGTTAAAGATAAGGTACCAAAATAAGATACACCATGCTAATTTTGATCCGAATAAAACTAGAAAGGCTGTATTAAAAATATTAAAGCCAATTTTAGAGCCAAAAATATTATGAGTAATAATAGGAGTAATTTCATAATTATAAAGAAGTCAAATCAAGAAGACATAATAGTCCTAACATGTATGTACCTAACAACAGTTCTTCAAACACAAGAAGCAAAACCTGAGAAAAGTGTAAGAAGAAATAGACAAATCCACAATTACAGTCAGAGATATCAGCCCGCATACCCCAATAATTTTTAGAACAAAAGAACAAAAAGTCAGAAAGGAAAGAAACTTGACCTAATTGACAGTTATAGAACGATGTATACAACAACGGCAGAGTACACACTTTTTTATGTTTAAACAAAACATTTACCAAGAGGGGTCATATTCTGTACCATAAAACTAGTCTTAATAATTTTCTTTTAAAAAACTGAGTTGGTAAAAATATTTTCTTTGCCCACAATGGAATTAGGTTAGAAATCATTCTCAAATATGTGGAAACTAAATCACACACTTTTAGATAACTCATTGATCAAAATCAAAGAGGAAATTACATAGGTGTTTTTGAACCAAATGAAAATGAAAGCACACCATATAAAAATTTATGGAATAAGGGAGGCAGTACTTAGAGGAAAATTTATACTTCTCAATGCCTATGTAAGAAACAAAGAAAAGTTTCATATCAATGACCTCGGCTTCTAACTTTAGAACCTAGAAAAAAAGAAAGAACAAATAAAGCCACAAGTAAGCAGATGAAAGGAAGAAATAATTATAAGAGTAAAAATAGTTGAAATAGAGAGAAAAAAATAAAATAGAGGAAACTGACAAAATCAAAAGCTGGTTGTTTGAGATCAATAAAATTGATTAACCCCTAGTCAGTCTGATCAGACAAAAAGAGTTCAACAAAAATTAACCATATCATTCATAAGAGAAGTGACATCATTAAAGATACCGTGATTTAAAAGGATAATAAGGGATTATTATGAACAATTTTATGCCAGTAAATTAGACAACTGAGATGAAGTGGAAAAATTCCTTGAAAGATGTAGACTACCAAAGCTCAATTCAGAATAAATAGATAATCTGTGTAGCTTTACATCTATAAATAAAATCAGATTTTCAGTTAAAAACCTTTCCACAAAGAAATCTGTCGGCACAGATGGTTTCATTGGTGAAATTTAAAAAAAAATAATGTTTATTATTTTTGGCAAAAGAATAATACCAGTTTTTCACAACTTTTCTAGAATATTGAAGAGAAGAGAATACTCCCGAATCCATTCTGTAAAGCCACAATTACTCTGTGTGGTTTATTGTATGTCGAATGTACCTCAATAAAACTATAAAATATCAGTCACTGCAATTCACCATATTCATAGAATAAAAGATAAATTCCATATGAACATCTCAATAGATGTAGAGGCAAACATATGACATTTTTCAACATCGCTTTATGATAAAATTTCTCAGCAAGCAATTGACGGAAACATCAATATGATAAAGAGCATCTGCATAAACTTTCAGCTAAAATTAAAATTAATGGTAAAATATTGGGTGCTTCCCCCATAATATCAAGAACCATATTAGGGTGTACTCATTCACCAGTTTTATTCAGCATTGTATTGGAAGTCACAGCCAGAGCAATGGGGAGGGAGAGGGACAATAAATGGAGTAATAATTGGAAAGGGAAACATGACAACATGTTGTTTACATAGAATATCATAAGGAATCTTCAAAATAATTGCTAAACATGTCATTTTATTTATATCCTAAGATCAATTATATTACCATAGACCAAAAACCAGTAACTGGAAAAGAAAAAAACTTAATATTCCATTTACTATAACATCAGTAACAAAGAGCCAAGGAATAAATAAATGAAAACTACAAGACACTGCAGTGAATAAGTAAAGAAAAGCTAAATAAATGGAGAAGTATACTGTGTCCATAGATTGGAAGACTCAATCTTTTAATCAAGGCAAACTACAGCCTGTAGGCGCCCCAGCTCATTGCTTCTTTTGGTAACATTAATAAAACTAATTTTATAAATAGAACTAACACTATAAACTCTAATAAAGAACACAACCGTGGCCATTCATTTATGTATTTTCTATGACTGCCTTCATACTCCAAGGATAGAGTTAATTTGTTGCAACAGTATGGCCCACTCACAAAATGTAAAATATTTTCTATCTAGTCCTTTACAAAAAGCATTTGCTGATGTACTTTTTAATGTATGAATTCTCTCCAAATTGATCTATAAATTTAATGCAATCCAAATCTAATCCCAAAAGCCTTTTTCATAAAAATGGACAGGTTAATTATAACATTCATAGGAAAAAGCAAAAGATTTGGAATAGCAAAAGCAGTCTGGAAGAAGAACATTATTGAAGGACATGTTATCTGATTTCAAGACTTGCTATAAAGCTGGTTTTCAAGAGAATATGATGTTGATGTAGAGATAGACACAATGAGCAACGAGACAGAATAGAGAGTTCAATATTAGACCCTGGCATATATGTCAATTGATTTTTTGCAAAAGCACTAAGTCAATTCAATGAGAAAAATGTAGGTTTTTAAAAAATTGCTCTATAATAACTAGGTTAAAATGATTCACTAAAAAATGAATCTGCCATCTTTATCATAAAACACACAAAAATTAATTTGGGATGTATTATAGAAATTTAAAAGCTGAAACTGTAAAATATCTAGAAGAAAACATCAAGCAATGTCTTTTGGTGGGGGAGGTAAGGAATATTGGCCCTGAATTAATATCTGTTGTCAATCTTCCTCTTTTTGCTTGAGGAAGATTGTGGCTGAGCTAACATGTGTGCCAATCTGCCTCTATCTTGTATGTGGGATGCCACCATAGTGTGACTTGATGAGCGGTGTGTAGGTCCCCGCCCAGGATCTGAACCTCAAAACCGCAGGCAGCCAAAACAGAGCATGCAAACTTAACCACTACTCCACCAGGCCAGCCCACGAAGGATATCTTGATGACTTTGCAGGTGAAGAACTCTTACAGAAGATGGAAAAATTACTGAGCATAAAATAAAACATTGAAAAGTTGTCCTTAATGAAAAAGAAAAACTTCCGTTCATCAAAAGACACCATTAAAAAATCAAAAAACCTGGCCATAAAATAAGACAACATATTTGAAATACATATATTTAAGAAAGAATTTGTACCCAGAATATAGAAAAATGTCAACAAATCAATAAAACTGACAAACAACCCCTCTTCTCCAACAAATATGGACAAAAGGCAGTCACTTCACAAAAGAAGGTATACGAACGGCCAATAAGCACATGAAAAAGTGCTCAATATCATTAATTTTCAGGGGAATTGAAACCAGAATATGATACCACTTCACATCCACTAGAACATCTAGATTAAAAAGATCAGATATTGGTCAGTGCCTGGAACAATTGAAAATTTCCCTGATTTATAGTGGATGTGTAAAATGGTACAACCAGTTTGGAAAACTATTTGGCAGTTTCTTATAAAGTTAATCATATCTATCAATCTCATTCCCCAGTATTCTCCTAAGAGAAATGAAAGCATGCCCCCTAAAAGACTTGTACAGGACTTTTTTCATAGCTGCTTTATTCATAATGTCAAAAACTAGAAACAGCCCAAATATTCATCAACAGGAGAATAATAACCAAGTCATGGGATATTCACACCAGAGAACTGCACAGCAGTAATAAAGAATCAACTACTGGTGCACATGTAACAACATGGTTGAATTTCAAAATCATTATGTGAATTGAAAGAAGCCAAACAGAAAGGAGTTTGTGTACTATCTGATTCCATTCCTCTAGAAGTTCAAAAACAAGCGAAACTAGGCTATGACAATAGAAATCAAAGTGAGGTTTCCTATAGAGGGTAGAACGGATGACAGGGGAAAACTGGACAACTGTCTCAGATGTTGGAAATATTCTATGCCTTGATGAAGATGGTTAGAAGGGTGTGTTCATTTATTAAGATTTTCAAATTGTGCCCTTAAAATTGGTACATTTCACCTTATGTAAACTTTACCTCAATACAAAATAATTTATTCGTAGGCAAAATGAAGGTCATTTTTTTTTTTTTGTAGGAGAAGGATTTCAGGGAGCAAATGAGGATATAGGTAAGTGGTGGAGAGGAGAGTTAAAGAGGGAAGAAGACTCTGGAAAGGAAGGAAAGGGAGGGGACCAAAAGAGGGAGCTCAGTGAAGTGGTGGGCACTATTTGGCAGTGTTTTCAAGATTAATCCTGCAGGAAAGCCAACAATCATTACTTTACTCTATCTCACAGTTTCACGATCATTTTGGAACTACTTAGAATCTCAGACATGTTCAGTGACCTCTGCCCTTGGTTGTGAGTGTTTAGTAACTAGATAATCAAAAGATACGCGTCAGAGGTACAACAATTCAAACACTCTGAAGGCAAGTGAAGCTTGGCGGTTGGCCCAGCATCCCCAGATACCCTATGGACCACCTGTGGGCACAGGGCTCCACACACAGCTCAGCATCTTGGGTGTCGCTCTATGCAGAAAGGGAGGATTACATAAGCATTCAGGTGTTTCATGCACCATGAGTTTTACATGTACAACAGAGGAAGATTATTTTTGCAAGATAGCAGCTTATATTAAGGCACACATGGGTTTATATTGTTTTTGGCATCCAGGGGCCCTTTTTACTAGATTTTGTCAACCACATTTCCTTTCTGAACAGAGGCTGCATACAACAATTGGAAGAACAATTTTGCAAAATCTCTCAGGGGACCTCTCCTGAGGCCGAGCCTGTATGAGATCACAATATGAGAATATGGCTTGGCTGGACTTTTATTTCAGTAAGTGATCTCATTCACTTAAAGCACTAATCACTTTAACAGGAGAAGCACAGCCTTCCAAAATCACAGCAGGAAAAAATAAGAGAAAAAGCATGTCAGAACGATCTCGTGGAGCTTCCCATGTGATTTTACACTGAAAATTTTACATTTATGCATCGTCAGAATGGATATACAGTCTGATATTCCTGGTGAAAGATATATGAGAAGAGTCAACCTAATGCAAACAAATAGGATTCCAGTCTGCAAAGATGACTTACCTGGTTTGGGTTTATTATATTTGACACGAAGAAAACCACTTTCTCCCTTTGGAAGTCTTTCCATCATAAGACACATCACATCTGCGTGAACATAATTTGCAGATGAGAGACATTGGAATATGCTTTATAACAGTTTGATACTAGTGACTGGGTCTACCTGATGTACAGTGTCTGGATGAAAACTGGAAGTTTTAACATGACATCCCCTACTGTGCATCCTGGTTTTACTTTATTTTATTTCTAGAGTCAGGTTAACCAAGTAGAGCTCTTTCATATATATTCCCCATCTTCCCAACTTTACATCTGTCTCTTTGCTTATTTCTGATTAGCAACAGTGAAAAGCTTTGCTCTATAGGTAGAGCAAAGCACTTTTAAGCATCTCACACTATAGGGAGTAAGATTACTTCCAGCTAAACCTAACAAATCTGGAAAGCACATTAAACCTAGAAATAACGTTGGCCTAATTCTATTTTCCATCAGTAAATGCATGAGGAACAGATTCAAGTAAGTTCATGGAACTTATTTTAAACAAAAATTTGTATCTACTTGGGAAAAAAAAAAGAGGGCGAAAAGATGATTAGCATTTCTATAATTGCATGCACAGCAATCATAATTCCTGGGTTTTCTGAATAAAATACGGGGTAATGCAGCTCATTGTGTAACATGTCAATTAATACAAAACTGGGGACTATTACTGGAGATGCTGATGGTCAGGGGCTCCTGGAGATTTGTAGAACTTGGAGTAATGATGAGTTTTTCCCAGCTCCTATGGCCAGACTTCTAAACATTAGATGTCCGCCCTCATTCTTCAATGGATACTGCTGTGGAAGGAGCCTCTGTATAGGAACCTCACCCAGAGCCTGTTATCACAGCCAACACAATCAACTCAAATCAGAATTTCCTCACTTAGTAACCTTCTCTTAAGAATTATAGTTACCCAAGCCATGGCAGACCTCTCTCAAATGAATAAGAAACTGTTATAGCAAATCTTGGAAATCTGTGGGCAGTTTAGTCTGCCATTACTCAAGTCTGTTTTCCTTGCTCATTACCCAAGATCTGAGCCTTTCTACTCTTCTATAATCTAGATTCTTTACACATATCTGCTCCAGGTTCCTTTTTCCTTGGTCTGGCCTCACCACTCAGTATTCACCCTTAATGCGCCTTTGGGAGACCATGATCCACAGTTACCAATTTCTCCCTCATTTGTGAGTTCTTCATTGAACATCCCCACTCTTCTCTACCTTAAGTGGAAGTTGATTCTGCCATGAAAAGCCATTTCCCCCTGCAGCCCTTCCTTTTGGATTCTGCTCTTGCACTGACATCTCATGGACCTCACATTTGGGAATCATAGTTGGCATCTTTCTGACCTCCATTCTGGAATCTACACTATTTCTCTTTCTCCATAGAGTAAAAATCCTGTTCCTTGGAGGCTTATGCCAACCGCTATTCACCCACCTCATAAATCATCCAAGGACTTTGTCATCACTCTTGCTCATTTATGAATTTTTTAGTGCCTGGTTGTAGTCTTTTACCCCTGCTTAAGTTGGGCCTTTATTTTAGGTGGCCTCAAACTTCAGTTTGGCAACCAATCTAACATAATAGCCTCTCGGTTTCTTTATCTTTCTTGTCCTGTTCCATTTACCTCCACTGTGCTTTACATTCCTATCTCCGTGGTCACATCCCAGAAGTTGGCTTCCTCTGAAACCATTCTACTACTTGGCTAATCCTTCAGAAGCTTGGTTGAGATGGACAAAAAAGGAGAAAATGTGAGGAAAATTTAGAGATTGTGTTCTTTCTTTGTTTTTACACAGAACACTTTCAAATACATATTCAGAAAGAGTTCAGTGGAGAATAAAAGGGATGAAAATGACAAGTTTCATCCATTAGTGATGGAGAAAGATGTTTAAGAAGGAGAAAGATGTTTAAGAAGGGTGAGGGAAAAATACAAAAGAATAGGTGGGAGGATTAAACTTGGTTAGAGGAAGAGCAACTTTTCCTTGGAAAGAGACAGAAATAAGATAAAGACAAAGGTTTATATTAGTGGCGATTTTCAGGAATGCATGCTTAGTGGCTTCTAATTTCTTTATAAGGAACACTTACATATTTCCTAGTGAGAATAAAAAAATGGGAGTGGAAATGAGGCATAAGAACCAATGAAAATTATGAAAACTTGGAAGAAGATTACCAAACGGTGTTGCATACCCAGGTGAAGATCAAACCATAAAAGTATCAGAAAAGACGATATAGGAATGATGACTTGCTTGGCATTGACAGCATAAGGCAAAGAAGGTGAAGTTACTGATGAGTGTGTAGTTGATGGACAAGTGGGTTGACATTTGGTAGTGAAGGAAGTGAAGCCACACCGGAGGGCTAAGGGATTAAGAGTAAATTGGAGGAATCAAAGGACAGAAAGCCTCAGAAAGGTCAGAGAGAAAGTAGAATGAAAACAGAAGAGAAAAAGTGAAAGGATAAGAGATGTGGAAGGAAAAAATCTGAACTATCCCCCACCATTCCTTTATCACATAACAAGTATCATGATAGCAGGCTTACATTACTACTGCAGGAATATCATTTCTACACAAGAAGCTTTTAGGGATTTACAAAACCAGGAGCAGATAAGAAAAACACATTTTAGTGCCACAATCCATTTGTAGTTTGGAGACTGACTGCTTGTTCAGCCCTGTCACAGCCCAAGTGAAGTGGGATCGCTAATCCAATAGTTCATTTAAAGAGGAAAATAGGGAGGTAGAAAGGCTTCTTCAGCAGAAACAATGGAGAGAGCAATTCATACGTAATGTATTTAACCACAAATTGCTTTAGTCTCCCATCCCCATAGCAGACAAACAGATAGCAGTCAATTCTTTCAAACAATACATAAAAGATGCAGAGTGAATTATCACTCTATCTTTAAATAATAGAATAGTATCATAAAAAACACAGTCAAGTTTCAATTTCATGTAATATTTTACTTAAAAATAAAAAATATGGTTTGATGTAGACAAAATGAAGACAACATCAGGTAAGGATAAGAATCAAAGCAAGAATTGAAGACAACCACTAAAGTAGGTTGAACAGAACTTTGTGGAATGTTTTTGTAAGGAATTGCTATTGTCTATCAAAAGGAGAATGAGAAGGCAGACAATAATAGCATTTTCAAACATTAGGAAAAGATGTATTTGTTCTGTGGGACTTAGGCACTCAGGGTAAATGCAATGGATCTTCCTAAAAGGGTTTCTTTGATAGAGCCTGGAAATTCAGCATTTGGAAATATTATCTATCTGATAAAGTATTTCTTGCAGTCATATTTTATCCTAGGAATTTGGTAAATAGCAGGTGTTTGCCTTGCATCTTCCAGTAGGCTGTGGATTCTGGGCAAACTGTTTTTAGCCAAAGTGGGTAGTCGATTATATTACTGCTCTGCACTTGACTATTCTTGTTCACTGGGGATTGTGACTCAAGTTTGACTTGCGTGCCAAAGAGAAATATACTTGCTCACGTCAGTGAAGTCTCTGCTAGAGTATAATCTGCACAAATTCAGTCACAGTGACAAAAAACCTTGGCCAAAGCTATCAGAGAAAATGAAATACAACAGAAGTCAGTCCCTTTGGGTCAACCTGGAGGCCAGTTGTTTGAGGGCTGTATTTAATGACAGAGATTGAGTAGAGCAGTGATATGTGTTCTGTCTAAATTTATTGAGAGATAATCTGAGATGAGAGAGTCAGCACATGCATTCTGTGCCCTTGAACTAGTTAGGTAGAAGAAGGAGTGACAAGGAAAGCTTTCTCATGCTGGGTGTCAAGTATGCAACGTGCAAGCCAAGTATTGAAAGTGTTGAGGTAGTACTGTAGATATCGGGGAGAACTGACCTAAGTACATGAGGGAAGATAAGTTTTGAAACAGGGATTTCAGTCTTCTACCTTCTCTGGAAAGTAGGAAGCAAGATCATCTACTACGAACAAGGCAGACTTGGAGTAATGAACTAATGAGAGTAATTAGATGTTGAAGAACCACTATAAGACATGCAAGAAGAAAGTAACCAGGGAGAGCATGAAACAAATTCTCGGAAGTACTGGGGGCTCAGTTAGGTTGGTGGACACTAAACATTTGTAATGAATACACTCTCAATTGCTGCCTGGTTTTCTGAACACAGTGCTTGATACAGGAAGAGATGATTGGATTGATTCCAAATGGGTAATTGAGTGGCAAAATAGAGGGACAGAGGGTTGAAGGAGCAAAGTTTGCTGGTGAAAGCAGACATGTGAAGATGTGGATTCAAGTTTAGTAGGAAAAAAGTGAAGAAAAACATGGAACTCATGGATGGAAAGAAAACAAGGAGTTTCAAAGGAGTGGGAGATCAGGAAGGTGTGTAGTAAGATTTTAAAAACATAAGAAGTAAGCAAAGCACTGTGGTTAATTGCGACTTTAGATTCAAATTTTGAGGATTAAATGACTTCAGGCAACGAAAATGCGTAATCTGGGGAGTGAGCCATTTAGAGGCCATTGAAGAAGATGGTTCGATTGTCGAAAGTCATTAAACTCCTGTCCTATCCAGTGCTCCTTGAGGCTAGTAGGTAGGATGTTTCATCTCCTATAGTCTCAGGAGAGAAATGATGAACTTGGCAGCTGAGTTTAAAGACCATGGGCTTTTCTTTCACTTACTAGCTCAGTAACCTTGAGCTGGTTCATTATGTATAAGAAACTCAGTTTCCTCATTTGCAAAATGGATAAAATTGAAAGCAACACAAAACTATTGAGAGGAGTAAATGAGTTAATGCCTATAAGTGCCTAGCACAGTGCCTGACCCAGTAAAACAAACAATCCATAGATATTACCACATTTCGTATGTTCTAAGATAGTTTTCACATTTAAAATTTCTGTGATAAAGATGGGTCTTGTAAAGTTTCCCCTTCTATAAAGCTAATATTAAATCAGTGTTGCTTCTCACCTTTTTACAATTGATCATGTTTTAGAATTGAAGCATTATGGATATTTCCTCCATCATTTCTTCTACAGTGAATGCAGAGGACTAATCATAAACTAAGAAAATGCTCATTGTATGTACAAACAGAGGCTGGAAGAACTTGCTGGCAGGAATCTGGAAGGAAACAGTGGCTTTGCTAGAAGGCATAAAGTCCAATGATCCAGCAATGTCATAATGATGGTATTGACACTACTGCTTGGTCTGAGATATGATTTCATTTCCCCACAGTTGACTTGCGCCTCTCACTCCAAATTCTTAGGAAGGAATTCTAGGAACATTTAAGGATATGAAGATGAGGGATCAAAAAATGATTGATGACAATACCAGGAAAAGATTGAGATGTAGTAAAATGGCACCCTTTCCCAGGATCTAGAAAGAGACAAGCAACCAGAAACATCCTTATTTATCTGCTAAACATCTTTCCCATCCAGATACAACCAGGAAGGGAAAGTTAGTTTACAGCTTGAATAAAAGTATTAAAATGATTATGGTTTATGCATTAATTTGAAGAGTTAAGCAGGCCTCACACATTTTTGTGAGAGCAGATATGTGGTGCTTTTACCAAACTAAAGAAATAGTGTTAAAAAGGGGTCTTTACAATATCCTTATCACTATAAGAAATATGGGGCTCAGTTTTGGAGTTAGAATTTCTGTCCAGAAATTGTCTCTGATTTGAGGGTTCCCTCATGATCTGGTTCCTCAAAATGTCATGCACACATGCCTTCGAGGGTGGGTGGTGAGGTAGAAGGACTCCAATCCTGGCTGGATCATTTGGGTTATTTACAAAGAATAACTAACTCATAACAGCCAAGACAAAGAAGAAATCTATCTCCTGGTAAAGGACAAAGCAGAAAAACAGCATTGGCAGTGATGCTGAGGTCAAATCTGGGAACAAATGAAGCTGTAATTGAAAACGGAGTCATAAATTCAGAACACAGAAATATTAGGAACAGCAAAGGGGAGTTGGGTCAGTGTAAGGACTCAAGAGAGAACTGAGAACCAAGGAAAAGAATCAATGGCCGCTCTTTCTATGTTGTTGGCATGAGGGTTAGTCTGCTAAATGTGACAAGATCAAGTAATTGTCACACTTCTCAGGACCTGGAAGCAATGACTATAACTCATAAGCATCTCAACATTATTTTAACCTGATCATAATAGCCCCTATTCATATTTTTGTGGGTAATTTTATTATAAAAATTTTCCTAGCGACACAAACCACCAGGTTGCAAAGAATTAGGTAATATTTATCCTTGAAATAACCATAGGTCTGATAGAATGGAATGTAACTTTATGTGACTAAGAGATAATGTTATCCTGTACTCATATACCTACAAGAGTTTAAGGATTTTAATAACAAAGCTCATGGTATTAGGATTTCATCTATTCCACTTAATTTTGGGGGGCCATTCTACACAACATGTCATCTGTGACTTATAGCGCACAAACAATGTAACTCATGTTGAGGTCACAGGGGCACAGATTATCTTCCAGTCAGTAAACTACAGAACATAGACTCTTCATTATAACCTGATAGATTTTTACATTTGGGCCAGGATTTTAGGCCGTTTTTAAGTTCTCCATCTTCCAGTTGGCTTCTGTCTTGATTCCACTCAGAATTTTACTGTGTAGCTCTCTTAGTCACAGAAAAAACAAAATTCTTTTGTTCTATTTTTTTAAATATGCCAAACTGGTGTCCAAGTAACTCCCTAATTTAAAGACTGTATGCTACTAATAATGGTAATGGATATATTCTTCTATGCTATTTATTGACGAATTATATATACTAGGCACTGTGCTAAGTGTCTTAATACCTTATCGCATTAATTTTAATATCAACAACTATAATTTTATATACACATAATTTTCTCAATTATACAGATGAAGAAACCAAGTTATATTTAACTTCTTAGAATCCCAAATCTTATAATTAAAATAGCAGAGATTTAAGCCTTGACTGCTGACTTCCAATTCTTCCAGCTTAGACACCATTTTGTACTATTTTCAGCTGTCTCTCGCAGACTCCCCTTAAATCTTTTGTGTATGGTTTCTGAACGACAATTCTGGAGTTCTCATTTCCTATGGTTTTCCTAGCTGATTTGCCCCTGGTCAGCTAATATTCTTCATTTTGCTGTCCTATGTTGCTATTCTATTCCAGCTCTGATACAATTATCTTGCTTTCAGATCTCCAAACAATTTACTTATCTCATTATTCTTGTCATTCTCTTGGTGCACATTTCTGGGCCTTCACTTAGAAGACACTGACCAGTCAGTCCCTGTTGGGTCACCTGGCAATCTATCCTTGTTTGTTTTAAGCATTAGTAAGAATAAACCTGGCACGTGCTCGTGACAGTGCCTCCTGTTAGCAGTTAATACACATATTTAAATGTACATCCGTTTTGGAAATGCACTTTCTTTACAGAGATTATTTTTCCTCAATTGTGTCCTATGATGTTTATAAGAAGTGACTTCTTTGCTTTAAATAGAAGCATCTATTTAGGTATTATTTTAGTTTTAAACTTCCCCATTTGTTCCTCATAAGTGAAAACATTTTAGGTCACAGCAAATAAACAACAATAGCATAATTGGGACAATAACTATTATAATCCTTCTCTGTGATATTCAGTCAGGATTAATTGACTCATCTAGTAAATAGAAGGTAGAATTTGTAAATTATTTAAATGGATATTGCCTCTAAGCATCATTGAAACAGTGACTGTCTTACTCCGTGTCAGTAATGAGTATTTAAATTTTGGACAGTTAGCAGAGAGTGGAGGGAATATCGAGTTCCATTTCAAAATTGTAAAGCTGTTTAATATCAATAGATCTGGAAGCAATCAACATATTTGGAAATAGAGTTTCTGGAATAATTAATTCATTCTTTTTTTTCCCCTAACATTTACAAAGTATTTATTCAACACCTACTCTCTGGTAGACTTTAAGGCATGAAGCTTAATTATAGAGACAAGACACTATTCCTTCTTTCTCTTAAGAAGGGGAAATCAGATGAATAAATTATTATAACACAGTGTGATGGTGCTATAATAGAGGCAAAACTATTCTTGGTGAGTTATTTACCACTGAGGAAACTTTTATTCAGAATGGACCAGAATGGCATGCTTGAGCTTTAGTTTGAACAGGTCTAGTAAAACAAAATTCAAGATGAAATTTACCATTTGACTCAAATAATATAATGCATTCATTTACAAATATAATACACATATAATATTATTATATAGTTATAATATATTGACAAGGATGTGTTAATACAATATACTTGTTTACATGTATCTTTATATTTTTGAGTATTGTCATATGATCCATGTACAGTTTAATCATGCTTTTAAGGAAGTCTCTCCAACTTCTCCTGTGTCTGAAGTCAAGACAGCCATCCTTCCCGTTCAACAAAACCGGAGAACAGGAGAGAGGAAAAAGTAACAGCAAAATAAGGAACTTAACATGTAGGTTTATAAAACTAGTGATGTGCGAGTTACGATATAATGACAGCTCTTCTGCACTGTCTTTTCGTCTTTCCCATTGGGTCCTTGAGGAGGGAGGCAAAACAGAATTGTTTCTGCTAGTAGAACTGAGAATCTGAGAACTGTTGCTTCACCTTTTTTTAATTAATGTCTCTTTTCCCTTTCTCATTCACCAATACCAGAAGGGCATACTCTGTAGCCCCAAGAGTTGTGAAGAGAGAATGAAAACACAAATTATGATGAGAAAGTAGCCAAAGTATAGGCTTTCTTTTAGGCAATACATTTCTGTTCAGTTTTGTTAGGAAATATATCCATTTTGTAATGAAAATAGTTTATTTATATGGGAGCCCTTGTAAATCTTATGAAATGTTTTCATAAATGTTAATTATTAATAGTACTTTTAAATTAATTATTAAACCTCTATTAAATTAAAATAAACTAATTAAGGTAAATGTTGATGAAGTCTTGCAAGCGTAGTACATTACAGAACTTTAATGACAATTGTAATGGATAGAGTTGTGCACTCCATGAAAAAGTCAAGAAGGGTATGATAGTCTAGAAAAGAAGACAACAATAAAAATGCCTAGGTGCAAGAAAAAAAAACAATAAAATATATT
Organism: Equus quagga; assembly: GCF_021613505.1. Lineage (NCBI taxonomy): Eukaryota > Metazoa > Chordata > Mammalia > Perissodactyla > Equidae > Equus > Equus quagga. The sequence continues at coordinate 42,474,444 of NC_060281.1, forward strand.
TTAAAAACTAGAAAACAGTTGATATCTTCTAATGTATGTTATAAGGCAGATAAAGTCCAGAGTTAAGGCTGCAGAGATAGTCAGAGGCAAGTTATAAATATGGGACAGGTTGGTGAGATACAAATAATGACTTCAATTTATAAGGAAAAGAAAAGAAGAAAAGAAAGAAAAAAAAAAGAGAGAAAAGAAAAAAATAGGTTTGTCCACTAAGAGTAAGTGGGGAGGTCTCATGGGAGGTTTGAGGAGAAAGTCATTATGAGGTTTGGAAGAGTGTCCAGGCTAAGTAAGATGATTTTCATGTCCCTGAAGATCCCACAAGTTTGGAGACACAGAATTTAGAAGATCAAAATCAAGGGGGTTATTATGGACTGAATTGTGTTCCCCCAAAATTTACACGTTAAACATTTAAAGCCCATGTAACTACATTTGGAGATAGGGCATTTAAGGGAGTAAGGTTAAATGAGGTCATAAGGATGGGGGCGTGATCCAATAGGACTGATGTCCTTATAAGAAGAGGAAGAGACACCAGAGATCTCTCTCTCCTCGTACACACAAAGAGGCCATGTGAGGATAAAGGGAGAAAGTGGCATCTACAAGCTAGGAAGTGATTCCTCAAGGGAAACCAACGTTGAGGGCACCTTGATCTTGGACTTTTAGACTCAGAATGCTGAGAAAATAAACGTCTGGTGTTTAAGTCACCCAGTCTGTAGTCTGTTGTTGTGGCAGCCTGATCAGACTAAGACAGGGACCATGTGCTTTAACTAATTTAGGAGAAAAGAAGATTATAGCATGTCTCAAGGTTGGGAGTTTTGCTGTATATAGTGATGTGTTGGAATTTTAAGGGGCAATAATGAACATAATAAATATATACTGTATATAATACAATATATAAAATGTATGTTATTTTTTGTATACTTAATTCCTTCCTGAATTAAAAATCAACTGAGAGAGAAATGCAGATCAAATAAATGAAGATCCAAATATTAACTTTGCCACTGTTAAGATAATTGTAGACCATGCTTTTGATTTCCAATTCAAAGGGCTCATTAACATTGTACTCTTGAAGTAGGCACATTCAGCACCCATCACAGACACAGCTAGATGACCACCTGGCAGAGAGCAGACCAGAATGTATGCCTCTTGCAGAGAGACCTCCCTCCAAAAGGAAAGAGGATGGAGCTGTTTCCATGGGCTGCTGTAACAAATGCCAAAACTTGGTGGCTTAAAACAGGAGAAATTTATTCCTTCACAGCTCTGGAGTGTGAAATCAATGGGTTGGAAAGGCTGTGCTCCCTCTGAGAGCTCTGGGGAAAAATCCTTTCTTGCCTCCTCCTGGATTCCGGTGGCTCCCAGCAATCCTTGGTGTTCCTTGTCTTGTAATCACATCACTCCAAGCTCTGCCTCCATGTTTATATGCCCTTCTTCCCTGGTGTCCCTGTGCTTCCCCTCTTCTTCTTATAAGGACACCAGTCACTGGATTTGGGGTCTACCCTAATCCAGTATGACTTCATCTACCTCATCTTAACTAATTACATTTGCAACAAACCTATTTCCAAAAAAGGTCACATTCTTAGATTCTAGGTGGACATGAATTTGGGAGGGAGAGGTACTATTCAACCCATGACAAGCTTGGCTAGTCATGCCCAAATATTTTTTTTTAAAACTCCTAATATGTAACAGATTCCTCTAATGAAGGAGGGATGAGTAAGAGATGGGGAGAGAAACCACGTATGTCACTCTAGTGGAAGTCCTCTCAAATAGAAAAATGAGGTCAGAAAACTAGAAATTCTCCCAATTACATTTCAGCCTGCTGTTTTCTTAACTGATTTTATTTACCTCTTGAGTCTGTATTCTACTGGCTTGTGGCTCTCCCTCCCCAAAGAGGCAAGCAGCATTCTAGGAGGATAGTTCCATGTATCCTTCCTGTATCTACCCCCAAAATACCACCACTGCTATTTTAGGTTTCCTTCTACTCTCAGAAAAGTTGAGTTTTTGATCCACAGGGATCTGCAATAGATCATCACCATACATTAAGTGAAGACCCTGCTGTTCCTTAGCGCCAAAAGAGTACTTCTTACTCTCTTTTTACTTATTCCCAAAGTACGCTCAGCCATGTTGTATAACTGGCCAGAAGTTATGCTGTTCAATCAAATGATAGCATAAAAACATTCTAATAATATGTCAGCAATATAGAGATATTCCAAATTTTAATATAAACACCCTTCCTTATCATATATCTGAGAAGAAACTACAATGTTAACAAAAAAATTATACAAATCTTGGGGGCTGGCCCCGTGGCCGAGTGGTTAAGTTCGCGCACTCCGCTGCAGGCGGCCCAGTGTTTTGTCGGTTCGAATCCTGGGCGCGAACATGGCACTGCTCATCAAACCACGCTGAGGCAGCGTCCCACATGCCACAACTAGAAGGACCCACAACTAAGAATATGCAACTATGTACCTGGGGGCTTTGGGGAGAAAAAGGAAAAAAAATAAAATCTTTAAAAAAAAAAAAAAAAGATTCTACAAATCGAAATCCGCCCGAATCAAAGATCAAAATTCTCAGGTTAACATCAAATTCCCAAACAAAATTTTCTTGCCTTTAAATATTAAGTTCAAAGAAAGTCCAAAATCTTCAAGTTGAAATCTAGAAATCGTCATTGCCAATGTTGCTGTTTTTTTAATCCTGCTAATTCTCTGCCAGAGAGCAGAAGTCTAAATCAGATGTCTGAGTAGAGTTGAAGAATTTCAACAGCTTCAATCTCTCTTTCTCTCGCTGGAAAGAATATAGCTCTGCAGTGTCTCTGAGATTGGATTACACCTTCAAAATCTCCCATGTGTCTCCATTTGTAAAAGTCTAAAATGTGCATTGAGGACAAAGGAATATCTTAGCATTAAGCCACGCACTCACAAAATGAAGACAATAAGCCAAACCCCAGGCCTGATGGCAGTTACCTTAAGCAAAAGGAAGTTTGCAAAAACACAATTAAATTAGACCCACGTTACTCTTGCCTAAAACCTAATGATATCTGAGCAATGGAGGATCGATAGAATCAGGAAAAATCTTTGTTTCTGGCTCACCAGGTTGCCAATCATCCTATCCCAGGTGTCTAGCCTTCAAGACTTGTGAATTAAAATTCAATAAGGAGATATATCTCACCATGGAATTAATTATGGCACTATTTAAATTCTCTGTTTTGGAGAAAAATCTTCTCAGAGTGTGTAGCATTAGAATAATCCTGCTAATTGAGGAGCTCAAAATTTGCAGTGGGGGAGGGCCCATTCTTCAGGGTTTATTTTCATCTAGCACATTCAAAATGTCTTAATTTCTCATTTCTCTTTGAACGTTGAGTAGCCAGTGGCCTGGTGTTGCAGTAGGTGTGGAATACATGTGGTAACAACCCCCCACTACGTCCCCACACACTCTCTCTTGATTAGAAGGCATTTTTACTCCAGTTCCATCACAGCTTCCTGCAGCTACTGATTCTTGTAACATAATTGCCTTGGGACACAAGGCAGAGTTCCCCTAGTCTTGCAGCTGGAGAGTCATCCTCAGCAAATTACTTAAAGGAAGCTACTGTTAATGGACTTGAAAGCTGTGCCCCCAGAGCCATAATAACAACTAATAACTTAGCTATCTGCTCTTTAAGACACTATCTTTCTATAATTTTCTTTAACGTTTTGGTTTTTGAGAAGAAATTTTTTTGTACATACTTTCATGCAATAGTGAGATATGTCCCCAATGGCTATTTCCCCCATGAACTCCTTACTCATTTGAGGAAACCTATACTGGATTTTAGGCAATTAAACCTACTTTTTCACCTAATGCAAGGCTGGCATTTTTTTCTAAATCTGTGTGTCTCCTTAACTTTTTCTTTCTCTTTGTCTTATGGCCCTGACATTTCCTTTGCTACCATACTCTTCTAAACTTTGTCTTGTGTGATCCTTCATAGTGACAGATTTGGAATAAACGAGTGCTAATTCTGCTGAAAATATAAATGGTTCACATAATTTTTACTCTAGCACACTCTCCATTATTCCCATCTTATTTATGAGTGGAACCCCAATTTTGCTAAACTACTTACCTCTCAGACTGTCTCACAGAAAGACTGGCCATGAGACCCATTTCTGGTTGAAGAGATGTATGTGAATGTTACAGGGTAGGGGTTCAAAGAGGTTTTAAAAGAAGACAGACTTAAGCATGCTCTATATTTTGCCCACCATGCTTTTACCTTTTTTCTTCCTGGAATGTAGACTCAATTCCTACATATGTAGCATTAATCTTGGTTAAGATTTATATTTACCAGCACACAAGGACCAACATGTAGAACCAACATCCTATAAGTACAGTAGCCATTCGACTAACATCCAAACAGGTCTAAACCCAATCTAACATTGACCATACTCATCACCTTCAAAAAAGGAGTCTGATCTCTATGCCTTTATGACCCTGATTCTACACATTTCTAGGGTAAGAGCTACATCCCCATATACAATATTGGAAGCTCGCAAATTAATGCTTTAATAATTCCATGCTGGTATTTCAAATCTTTACCTCTCAAATCGCCCCCAATGTTATGTAACCACTTGGAATAGGTCCCCAACCTTCAAGGCGTGGTTTCATGATAGCTCTCATTTTAAATTGCCTTAAGGAAATGGCTTTCAATTGATTCCTTCATTTAGGTTACTTGTGAGGAGTAATTCCAGGCTATTAATGGAGATTTTTGTCTCTCTCTTGATAAATTTCTTCGGGGACCTAGTCTCAATTCCTGATTTAGTATCAACTAAATTAATTCACTCCTTCCTAATACTTTCTTCAAGAGTAATTAGAACTGCATGTATCTCTGTTCTGCCTTTATTTCTGCCCAGTTTTGCCTTTAAGGTCTCCTTTTTCTCTACATATCTATCCTGTAAATCTTCCAAAATCTCAAACATTTTTCCACAGAAATCTCCGCCTTAATCATTCTGTCTAGCTTTGTTTTTCTCATTCTCCTACTGCTCCTGGGCTGATAGTAAGACAAAAGCCTAATTTTCAGACTTCACCAATTTCCCTCTGATTTCTTTATTCTTAGAAAAAGGGATTTCCAAGGATAGGCATTTCAAATTGCTTTCTTAGTCTTTAGATTTCCAATAATTTCTCTGAGTCATTCAAATTATTCACAGAGGGAATTTGTTTGTCCTATCTCATTTTTTTGTTGTAGTCTATATCTCCAGTCTCTGGTTAACTCATAAATTGACTGCTCTTGGAGCTGGTGGCCTCCCCTAATTTAATCTGATGTGAAAAGGAAGCCTAAGGATTCCAAATAAAGTTGCACCTTCCTTGCAAAAACGTGAGAATCATGATTTTCTGAAACAGAATCTGGGGGCAGGTCAACACTGACTGGTGTTCTAATTAAAAGAAATGAAGACCTGAATGAGGTTGTAGGACACTGACCCAGTGTCTGTAAGCATATGTTTATGGATGTAAAGGAAGCAACTGCTTCTACTCAAGAGAGAAATTGCTTTCCACAGACACGTGTTAGTTAAAGCTAGGAGCTGTTAGATACACATTTCAAATAGATTAATAATGCAGCTGTATTTAATTATGAGGAAATAGGAATTCTAGAGAAAAGCATTAGGAAAGAAGGATGCCATGAAACATAAAGTCAAGGGAGGTCTGGGTTAGTTCACTATGTTAATAAGAAAACAGGAGAACGTTGGTGACTCAGTATTGAGCTTCCCTTTTAGATGGTGATTGAAAATGTCAGGGATGTGGGGCTGATCAAATGCATCCAGGGCCCAGATCACAGAAAACCTCATATGTATCATTAATGAGTTCAATTTTCATTCTACAGACTATGCCAAATCCTTGAAAGAATCTAATATGTGGACACAAGTGCTCCTTTTATACAATATGTTGCCAGAAACTGCACCAAAGTTACTGTATGGAAACTGACCAGCATATACATACAAGTAAAAGTGATTGTAGATGAAAGGAAAAGATGGTTCAGTTGTCAAGTTCCGTAGGTACTATATAATAATATAGACACTTGGTGATGAATATCAGGAGTAAATAACCAAAGCAACATAATATCTATAATGTACACATAAAGTTGTGTTGGTGAATGACCTAGAATGTACAATCAAGGTATGTACAAGTGACATTTCAGATCAGCAATAGAGAGACTGCCTCCCTTTTGCACAAAATGTGTCCAAGTATATTTTCAGTGTTAGTAACATGAACAAATAAAAAACACCATAATAGCTCCATTTTTTTTTGAGACAGATTAGCCTTGAGCTAACGTCTGCCACCAGTCCTCCTCTTTTTGCTGAGGAAGACTGGCCCTGAGCTAACATCTGTGCCCATCTTCCTCTACTTTATTTGTGGGATGCCTGCAACAGTATGGCTTGACAAGCAGTGTGTATGTCCATGCGCGGGATCCAAATCGTGAACCCTGGGCCGCCAAGGCGAAATGTGGGCCGGCCCCCATAATAGCTCCATTTTTTAGCCAGTGCAAGAAATCTGTTTGCCTTGATATATCTTTTAATAGATAACATATTAGTATCAAGCTAGAAGACCAATGAACTTATAAAGCAAATACTACGAAAAGCCATTTCCCTTGCTGTAATCATTTCTTCATTTAAACCATTCTGCTTAGTAATGAAGCTACTGGGAGCATAATGAGGCAAAAAGCTACTAAAGTGATTGTTGTTATGAATGCTGAGATTGAATAATTATTCACTTTTCAACAAAGTCTCTCTATAACCCTAGGCAAAGACTGAGTCAGCACAAACATTTACATTTGAAACAGCCTGCTGGGAAGCAACAGCCAGACCTGCCTACAGTCAGTTCTGCTCAGGAGGAGATTTTCAGATAACACGTGTAATGAAATGTCAGGAAGCAGTGCCCATTTTTAAAAACAAAATCTTACAAAGAGCCTGATATACGATGGAAACAAAAGGAGATCGTTCATGGCTGGTATCAGGTGGGTGGGCAGAACCCCACGAGTTTGTTCTCCCCTTGCCAGCCTGAGGTGGCATCTCAGGAAGTTTTGCAAGATGCTAGGGCTCTGGAGAAACAGGCTTGATCAGTATTCTTCTAAATTGACAAGTTGTATGACTGCAGGTAGTAAAACCACCATCACAATAGAAAACTCTTCTTTGATGAGATATGTTAAAGAAGAGCACAGAATTATGAAACCTAAGCGTTGGAGAGGACTTAGAGCTCCTGCCCTGCAAACCACATACCCCAAGAATCTCATTTAAACTATTTCTGAGAGATAAGCCATCTAGTTTTTTGGGTGAATAGCTGTCCTCCCATTCATTTTCTAGTTCAAATTCTCATTTTATTGTTGAGGTATAAGAGGATACAGCTCTGGTTTCTCTCCTCTTCATCGATTTTATGTATACCTCCTAAAGCACACATCTTTGACCTTATCACCGAGAAGGAAAAAGCGGCCCCAGACATCTGGGAGCTGGCCTGGTGCCCTTCCTTAGGCCTCGAGTTGCTGGGAGCTGATTTGGCACTCACAGCTAGACCTGATGCTCTCCTGTTGGACGTACACAACTTCACAGAGCATCAATATCAGACAGCCTTTCCATTGCCTCATGCAAATAGCAGACAACTTGATATTACTCAAAGGCGACCCATACTTTATAGTTCCTGTGATCTTGCAGCTGCTATGGTTGTGTTGCATTCATTGTCATTTATTATTCTTCAGAGTCTAGCTCAAATTGCTGACTTTCCCATTATAAGCGTCCCGCAGCATTCACTCATTTGTTCATTTACTTAATCAGTCTCCATTGGGCTCTGCCTATATTTACTTTAGAATAAAAGCTCCATGAAACCACTGCTATGCTTTTCCAGTGCAATTAGTGTGAAGATGAAGGGAATGGGTGAGGGGTGAGAGAAGTATGATGAAAAAGATCTTGCAAAATAGTTAAGTACTATTCATATTTAGGTTGTAATTATTACTATCATTTATCACTTCTGTACATTTTCTACATTTCATCCCTCTCCTCTTCCACCCATCTCCCCTGGAAATGTATTCATTATTTATAGATTTTCCTTGCAAATACTGGCGAATGTTGGCATTTGCAGCTGAAGGTTCTAGAAGCCTGCTCTCTCACTATGCTTGGTCAGACACTAGTGTGCTCCAGGCTGAGTCAGCCTCATGTAGGCCCTGCTGGCTTCACCACATGCTTTGCTTAGTTCTTCATGCAGCCCATTGGCCAGTGCCCACCCAGCTTCTGCTACAAAATGCCCTTCCACTGCCACATGGTCCTGTGGGTGGCCCATTTGTTCCCAAATAAGTACAAGCTGGATAGAAATAAAAGCTATTTTTTTCCCTTGCTTTAGGGAGTGAGTATGGGCTCTGGCAAAAGATCAAATGAACTATAAGAATAATAAGAAAACATAAGAAAAATAAGAATCACAATATTCTCTGTGTATTTTGTTTGTTTTGTGTCTGAACACAGCCACAGACAAACATACCTTGCTGGCTGGTTGAACTTCTAATTCATGACCAACAATATCAGGTGGGACTTATTGTTCCTAGACATTATTCTATATTTTACAAGTCTGTTTACTCTTGGACTCTTCAAAATGAAGATTTTGCACTTTCTCCTCTTTCCTGCAAGCTCCTCCCTCATCCTCATTCTCAGCCGATGATCTTGCTTCCTTCCTCACTATGACACTACAGCAGTCAGCAGAGAACTTCCACAGACTTTCAACATGACACCGTCCCCCACACCAGCATCTACACCCATCTAAGGTGTTTTCACTTCAGGCCACATACAACTCTTTGTGCTTCAATCTAAAGTCAACCTCTCCTCTTATTCACTGAATCCTACCCTGCTCATCTCCTCCAGGACACCATTCTAGCCATTCTCTCCTCTCCTTCCTACCCCATCATTTTTTCTTGTGTATTGGATTATTCTCATTGGCATATAACATATTATTTCTCCTATATTTAAAAAAAAATGAAAACCTTTTGATCCTACTTACTCCTCTAGGTGGCTTCCATTTTGAACCATGTTGTAAAAATTCTCTTCGAAATTGTCATTATTTGCTATCACCAATTCTCTCTTCCCATGCTTTCTAAAGCCTACAGCAGTCAAAGATTTTCCCCTCCTTACCTCTAAAATCTCTTTTATGAAGGTCACTGGTGATCTCTGCACCACTTAATCCAATGTTCAAATCTTAATTCTAAACTTATTAAACTATCAGCACCATTGCATAGAGTTCATCACACTATGCTTGAAATATTTATCTTGGCGTTCTGGGCAATGTGTTCTATTGCATTTCCTCTTATCTTACCGGTAGTTTATCTTCAGTCTCTTGCTGAATCCTCCTCTTCTCTTCTCCCTCTTATCTTCAGAGGGATTTAAGGCTTAATCCATAGTTTTCCCCTCCTTTCTAGCTATATGCCCTCCTTGGCCATTTCGCCCAGGTTCATGGTTCCATTTTATTTCATTTTTATTTATAACTTCAGCCCAGCCCTCGCTCCTGTATTCCAGGCTTATGTATTTAACATCTTGCTTGACATCGCCAACAAAGTGTTTAGTAAATATCTCAAATATGACACACTCAAAAATTGGATCCTCAAATTTTTTCAAACTTGTTCCCATATCTCAGTAAATGGGAAAAAAATCATCCCTCCAATTGTTCAGGACAAAAACTACAAACTCATTCTTGACTTCTTTTATCTCCCACCCATATGCATTCGATCAGGAAATCCTACTATCTCTATCTCCAAGGCAGGACCAGAATTCTACCACTTCATACCATCTCTACCACTAACATCCTGGTTGAAGTCACCAGAAACTCTCACCTAAATATTTTCAAAAGCTTCTGAATGACATTGCTCTTTCCATCCTCACACCTTTACAGCATTACTCACAGAGCAGCCTTTTAAACATGCCAGATCATGAGACTCCTCTACTGAAAACCTGATAATCGTTCCTTATTTTCTTCAGAATAACCTCCACCATTCTTACAGCGGTCTACAAAACCTCATGTGAGTTGGCCCGTATTTCCTTCCGATTTCATCCCCTGCCCCTTCCCCACATACTGCACCTGGTCCACCCGAGTCTCCGGGCAGCATCTCAGTATCCCCAGCCACAAGCCCTCCTAGGAAACTTTTCACTTTTTGTTCCCTCTGGAATATTCTTCCCCTTAACATCCATAAGGCTAGCCCATCACCTCCTTCCTGCCTTTGCTCAAATACGGCTTCTCCATGCCACCTACCCCAACTACCCTATTTCAAACTGCAGTTCCCCTATTTTGACTCTCTGGAGGCTCTTCTAGTTTTTGTTTCTTTTTCTATAGCCGTTTTTGGCTTCTAATGTACTATTTAGATTAGTTATTTATTATATTTACTGCATTGTCTATCTTCTCTTCATGAAATATAAACTCCATCAGGGTCAGAATTTTTTTAAACTGTTTATCTCACTATTGTATTACAAGGACTCAGACTAGAGTCTGAGATAGGAATGAATGCTTAAATTAAAATCTGAGGTAGGCATTTCGCATATAAAATGTCTTGCATGTTGCAAGTTCTTAATAAATATTCATTTTCTTCTCTCCCTCATCTTCCTATTTACTTCTGGCAAACATTTTATGTTGCCTGTGATATTGATGAATTACCTACACATACAGTATCGTTTGGCTACAAAATCTGCAATTTTGTCCCGATCTAGTATAGATGACTTTTAGGACAAACAGAACCGACCCTGTACAATCCTGGATTGGAGAATTAGCAGGAATTATCCCAGATTTGAAAGATCAGCATTCTGTTTCTTATTTTAAAGTGGGATTTATTGTAGAGAACAGAGTGTCTGTGCCGGGAGTCAGTCTTTGGATTAATTCAAAATTGTTGATCAAACTCTGCCATGGAAACACTGCAATTTTTAACTACCATGAGCACATTTTCAGCTAAAGATAGTGTCTCAGGAATGACGAATAGTTTCATCTCAATTTGAACCTCACCCCTACTCCCTGACTCCCTTCTTCCCATTCCTGCTTTAATAAGTAGCTTTCCAATAAAATCTCTTAGGCCAATGAATGACTAAAACCACAGATTAATAGTTCTGTATACCCCAGTGCTGGTTTTGAGGTCCAGACATGAATCTGCTCTGGGATGTCAAAACTGAATTTGTAGCATTAGCATATTGGAATTTCATTGTATGTGTTTTTGATACAATTTGTTAACAACAGCAAGACTGTTTCTACTAGTCACACTGATTTGTAGGCTGCCAATCCCCCGATAACAAATTTTCTTTTGTACTTCGCACTGGTGTTCTTTTGTACAGTAGCATGGGCAACACAGCATAAGTGACTTGTCTAAGAAATTTATAGAAAATTTGGAGAGATAATGGGGCAAAGAGAGGAAAAAAAAAAGAGACTGTTAGATGAATTAAATAGACAGCATCAGCCAAAGTATAGATTATAGAGCATGTTTCATTACCTCCACTGTAATTAAAACCTTGATTATCTGAGGGATATTTCCCAGAGACAGTGTGATATTTCAAGCTGAAATTTTTGTAATTTTGAAATTTGCAGTTCAAAGGGAATGTTTGACAAATTGGCCCCCAAATTACATTGGCATCTGCTTTAGGTCATTGGCAATTACAACTGCCTGGCATGGTTTTCCTCTTGCCTTGCATTTTACCCTAATTCCTCATTCAGCCCCTCCCTATGTGTTTTGAAGCAAGTAAGCCATGTGACTGTTTTGTGGCAGAAAGAGAGGTTTTATTCATAGCTTCCTGTGATCTGTTTCTTACTCTGAAAACAATATAATTTGCAGATTTCTCAGATTTTAGATATTTTCTCCTTCTACTTACAGAGACTAGGGAAAGGATTTTTCAGGAAGATCCTGGAAATGATGTGTTTAATGAAAGCCTAACCTAGTGCCCCACTTCTCTGCCTGTTCCAAAGATTCTCTGAATAATCTTTTTGGTTGGAGACACTAATTCATTATCACTTCTTACCTCCTATGGAGCGTGGATTGAATTTAAATCTGCAGCTTGCGCAGATTAATACAGAGAGAAAAGAACTATCTACATAACCAACCACATGCACACACACACAGAAGATCTATATGAAGGGGGTCTTACATAGGCATAATTAATGTGAGACAAAATTGGGAGTGCAAGGGAAATAAGAGGACTGTTTTTCTGTTTAACGAGAGGAGATAGCCGCATAATTCCAGAAATTTCTGCCCCTCCCTAAACATCTCAAAACATTCTTACTTCATCAGTTGATGCCTTATATCCATGAAAAATAGGCAATCATTTCAGTTAGGTATTACAGTTAAAATAAAAAATAGCCCTTGTGTATGTAATCACTCATTTACATCCATTTGCTTTATTTGTTCAGTTTCATCCTTTCCAGATTTTAAGGCAGAAAATGTAGATGATTGATAGATAGATATTAGTTTTAATAATAGCTGATCTTGTCAGAGTTCAATATTTATGGGAAGAATATGGAGGTGACGAGTCACATTTGTCTAAAGGGGATGAAAAAGGAGGATTTCTATGCAAAGAAAAGCACTGATATGGAAGTATAGCAGGAAAAAGAAATTTTGGTCTATCACACTTTTGTCTGCAGGCCAAGTCTTAATTATGTCAATATTTATGAATACCAGAACTACTTTAACATTGTTATACCTGAATTGAGCTCAAATTTGGGAACCAGAAAACTTTGCCATAATATTAGCGGAATTGGCTGAAGGGAAAGAGAAGACTGACTAGAAAAATGATAGAATTTTAGAGAGAAAAGTAACTAGAAACAACTCTTTACAAATGAGGAACCAAGGTGAGAGTGGTTAAGCTGGATGGTTCTTAAATTATAGGAAAAATTTTGAGTAAGATTTAGGTTTTCAGAATCCCAAATCTCACAATTCACTTAGAATAAAATCATGCAAATAAATTAATAGATTAGTTTAAAATTTTATTTTAATGGGGCTGGCCCTGTGGCGTAGCAGCAAAGTTTGTGCCCTCTGCTTCAGCAGCCCAGGGTTCGTGGGTTCTGATCCCAGGTGCAGACCCATGCACCATTTATCAAGCCATGCTGTGGCAGGCATCCCACATATAAAGTAGAGGAAGATGAACACGGATGTTAGCTCAGGGCCCATCTCCCTCAGCAAAAAGAAGAGGATTGGCGGTGGATGTTAGCTCAGGGCTAATCTTCCTCAAAAAAAAAAAAAAAATTGACTTTAAATTTAATTGACCACAGGACTGAAGAAGGACCAACATTGAAATTCAAAGGCCTATATGTTAGAAGAGATCATTGAGGGGACATGGCTGCCAGTTGACCCTCAAGTTGGACTGGGCAATCAGAGGCTCCTCACCCCTCCCCTGTCCTTGGAGGGTATGTTCTGCTCATCATTCCCACAGCTGGAGCTGTTCTCAAGGACACAGTCTTGAGAGAATAACGTGCTCTTGAGACCCTCCGGATGGAATACATGACTCAACCCTGTTAACACCTCTATATAAACTTTGAAAATTCTGGTGGGCAGTTGTGGAGATCTACTCATCTTGAGGCTGCCCAAGACTAGTCTCATAAGTAAGTTCCCTTGCTTATTAAACCTGCCATCCACCAATCTGGAGGGCTCTGTCTCTTTGCTCAGTCTCTCCTTGCCCTCAGGGTAAAGAGGCCAGCTTCACATTTCACCCAGGGAACTCCTGAGTTTGCAAACCAACATTACAGTACCATGTTTTTCTATCTGTCTGTGTTTTAGTTCCAAAAGACTTTTGGAATCTATTGACTTATTTGGATGAAATTCTATTTTCAACTAAGAGTATGAGTGTGAGATTTAATCATCCTGACATTCGTTCCAGGACCCTTCCTTCCCTCTATATCTGTCACATTTGAGCTTGAAGCCATCTCTGGACCTTTAGCCCTCTGTTGCAACAGTTTTTTTAATGTGATGTTTGTTCCATTTTCAAGCAGAATTTAGAGGAATTATAATGTAGCCAAGACTTCCTAGAATCAAAAAGAAGTGATTCTTATTCATTGATTCTTCATCTACTGATAAAAGTTCTCAAAGTTAGAAATGGCCCTAGGGAAAATATTAAAGGTTGGATACTCTCAGTAAAACATAGCCTCAGGTTAAAGATCAGATCAAGGTGTGGCAGTAAGTACCCTGTTAATACTTCTGAAAAATTTGAAGTGAATTTCCTAGCTAGACAAAAGGACTACTAAGAGTCATAATAATATTCTTCCACAGTATCCTGACTTGCAGCTTAATGTAGAGAGGGGCCTGTCTTGAAAAGATTTGAGAGTATGTATTTTAACCAAGGGAGTAAAATCTTATAAGATACATGGGAAATTCATGTCTTTTAAGAGCATTGTATTGACAAAGCACTGCAAACTTGATTAAAAGGAGCAGGCATCTGACGAAATGAAGCCTCTGAGCCTTTAACCTACTCCTGGCAGGAAACAGGTCAAGCAAGCTACTTAGCTGCACACACAGATCATTTCTTATAAAAAGGGAAGAATCGGTCAAGGGGGATAGCCAAGAGCACAGAGGGTAGAGCTAAGGGCTGCAAAGAACCATTTCCAGAGTGAATCACCTTGTCATAATCAAAGAATATTCTTTGTCCCAAGAGCAAATACTCATCTGAATTTCAGAATCCCAATGAAACAGTAACAGGACCTTCAGTTCTATCCCTTTTTGAATGTGAATATCTTTTGTGGTTTTCTTATCCCTATCTCACTGTTGTATGTTTGTTCCATGAGGAATAGATATCAACCACATCACAAATCGCTTCATTCAAGGAAGTACACTCTAGGTGCACACCTGAGCAATATCAACTGCACCTGGAACTAATTTAGATGACAAAATCCTGGGCTTTAAACCTTAACCTGATACAATGAGATGAGACTTTGGGGGTCTTGGGAGGGGTGTGATTGTATTTTGCAGGTGGGAGGGACATGAATCCTCTAAGCCCTAGAGGGCTGTGGGAGACTGTTACATTGGTGTCTTTGTTTTGCCAATTTGATTTGCAGATTTTCAGGTTCTGCTTGATAATAGAAATTGGTAGTAGGAAGAGAGTATGGAGAATCATATCTACCTAAATTCCTCTTTACTTTCATATTCTACATTTTCCTAATAATACTACCCTTTCGATTATACACCCCTGCTTCTAGATATTTGTAGATTTTTGCAGAATCTTCTTGGTGCCATGATGGAAAGCTTCCAGATAAAATTGAAATACTGTCCCATGGAACACTGGCAGAAGGAAAGAGAAAAATAATTGCTCAATTTTCTGGTGGACAGAACACTAAGATTTTAAATGAACTAACAAATGTTATTAAGGTTAAAAAAAAGTCCCCAATTTTTTTTCAGATGATATAAATTTTAGAAACTATTGACAGGATATGCCAGGAGGAGAAAATTGAAATGTTTTATTTAATATAGTTTAAAATCTTTTAATAAGTGTCTCTTTTCCTGGATTCTGGCATTTCATGTGTCTTAATTTTCCAGTTATCATTTGTATATTCTTTCAGCAAATACATGCAGAACACCTTCTATATCTCAGGCACCATTCTAAGTATTGAGGATGCAGGTGCAAATTAAGCAGACTAAACCCTCTCTTTTCCTTTGAGCTTACATTGAGGTGAAGGGTGACACACTTAACAAAATAAGTGGGAGAAATAAATAATGTTTTAGAAAGTGTAAAGCATAAGTGCTATGAAGGAAATATAGCTGAAAAGAAGAAGAAATGTGTAGACTTGTATTTCTAACTAGAGAAGTTTCTTCGAGGTGATACTTGAGTAACAATCTGAATGAGGTGAAGAAGAGAAAGGAAAAGAAGTAAGAAATAGGTTAGAGAGATAATGGGATGCCAAGTGATGAAAGTCCTTGTAACTAATGTAGACACTTCGGCTTTACCTAAATAAAATGGGATGTTATTCAAGTAGTTTGAGCAGATGGGTGACGTAATCTGACTTATTTATTAATAACATCAATTGGGTCATAAAAATGCATGCCCTTTTGCCTTCGTTCATTAGGACCTTCATTCTTATATGAAAATCTCTATGCTATGAGAAAGCCCAAGCCCCGTGGGGAGCCCATGTGGAGATGTTCTTTGTTTTTAAAGATTGGCACCTGAGCTAACAGCTGTTGCCAATCTTCTTTTTTTTTTTTTTTCCAGCTTTTTCTCCCCATATCCACCCAGTACATAGTAGCATATTTTAGTTGCCGGTCCTTCTAGTTGTGGCATGTGGGATGCCGCCTCAGCATGGCCTGATGAACGGTGCCATGTCCCCACCCAGAATCCAAATAGGCAAAACCCTGGGCTGCAGAAGCAGAGTGCACGAACCTAACCACTTGGCCACAGGGCCAGGCCCAACTGAAGTCCCATTTTAGGCAGGATTAACCATCAATTATGCGATGTGCTTGAGGAAGTCTTCAAGCTGACTGCAGTCCCAGCCACCCTCTGATTACAAGAGAAACTCTGAGCAAAGACTGCCTGGCTGAGCTCACTCAACCCCCCAAATCATGAGACATAGCAATAAAATAATTGCTGTTTTAACCCATTATGTTTTGAAATGATCTGTTACGTGGCATCAATAGATAAACAGAACTTCCATGACACTAACACTTTTTCTCAGACCTTAGTAGCCACTTGTAATCAGTCTCTTTTCCTGGCTCCTACATTTTTGCCTGAGCTCTTAATGTTGGGGGTGCTCAAGCACTGAGTCCTTTGCTATCTGCTCTTTTCTAGTTATGTATTCTACCTAGCCAGCTCATGGCTTTGAATATCTACATAGAGATGATATAGATGACTATATGAGATGGCTCCCAAAAGGTATGTCTTGCCATAACCCCTTCCAGTTTGTATGGTCAGCTGCCATTTGGATAATTTGAATGTCTAAAATTTACCATCAATCAAATATTATTACCCAGTGTTTCTGCTACCATCCACCCAGTTGCAAATAATGGCTAAATCTAGAAATAATTCTTAATCCTGCCCTTTTCCTCAACACCCATGCTATCTAATGCATCGATAAATCTTCTTGACTCTACGTTTAAAATGCATCCCAAACCCTGCCACTTTTTGTGATCTCTACTGCTACCAACGTTGATCTGTTGCTTGAACTTCAGCATTGGCATTGTCACATTTGCCCCGCCCTGGACCCTACAATTCATTTTTCTGAAGGCAATGAATGTGCGCTTTAGAAAAAAATGTAAGTGATATTATATACACCTGTTTAAAATCTTCCTTTATTTTGTATTTGTAATTAACACACAAAGTGCAGAGAGGCCTCACTTGACTAATCAATTTAAAGTGACAATCATCTGATCTCTCCCTTGCACAATTTTCTTTTTCATTTTCTTTACGGCAGTTATCACAATCTGAAATGATCTGTTTCAATTATTTATTTATCTGTTTAATGTTATCTGTCTTCGTTGTCTCCCTAAGAGCAGAGACTCTTTTGTCACACTATTTACCGCTGTATTCTAGCACATAGAAGAATGACTGGCACCCAGCGCATACTCAACAAATTTTGCTGAATCGAAGGATGGATAGGTTTGTATTTTTCAAGAGATATATTGTCCTAATATGTCAGAGAATTATTTAGGATTTTAAATCTTAAAAAGAGTCATCACATTCCCAGTTTCACCTCCTTACTTCATAAATGGGGGTAATGTGGACCAGAAATGCTAAATCTATTGAGAGAGGCAATTATTAGGTTTTAAATGACTTCAAATAGTACCCTGAACATAGATGATAATATTTTGATTATTTTCATATTTCTAAGGTGAGATCTTGCATTTGCGTGCCTCTATGTGAGCGTGTGAATGAGTATATTAATTCAAACTCAGCTTGACTTTGCGGTTGGGCTGTTGGTTTTAGAATTAAGACAACCAGAAATGTCTCTTGTCACAAGCTTGGTTAAGTGTCACAAAACACTGGCTGAACAAAATATGCTATCTCCTCTTTGGAGCAGCCATGCGGCTTTGTGTTATAATGATGATGTACGCTGCAGGCTGATCCTCTTAGTCTCCTTTCTCAATTTTACGTATTTTTAGAAAACATTAAATGGTTCTGTAGCTTCTGGCCTTGGGGCCTCACAGTCACTGCAGAGCCTAAGATCTGAGGGACTATTGACAGACGAACTAGTAGGATCTATCTCTAGAGAAAACGGAATTGAGCTCTAAAATTCCACATGTTCCTGGAAAACACAACTCCCTAGAATAGCCAGTGGGGTCTCTGGTTCAAATTTGGTTGTTCAGGAAAGAAAGAAGTCATTGTTTGTACTTGTAAGTGATTCAAGAAGGATGGTCTAGTCTGATTGTCAAAGAACCAGTTAGCTGGAGATTCAAGAAATGTCAGAGCTTTCTGGATTGAGAGATTACTTCAGCTTAATTTTTTTTAGCATGAATGACTTATGGCTTTAGATTGGAAATTCTGAGAAAAGCAAATAAGTAACAACAGAATGTTTTCATAGAAAGCAAATAAGCACTTGAACGAAAACAATAAACAAAAAACTAAAAAAAGTAATTTCAAGAAGCAATCATATGTTTTATATATATGTATATATATACAATTGATCACGCTGTGGATATACTGTAGAACATTGCAATGACCAACTGTATATTCCTATATAGATAACTATACATTACATTAAATATTATTTAAAACAGGCTTAGTCATTTCTACCATTATAATAACCCAGTGAAATGTATGACCCTCCTTTCCTTACACTGACTAGGAGAAAATTTATAGCAGGATCTGCCTTGCTCAGGGGACTAAATCAAACTAAAGAGTCCAAAAAAATAATTGACATTGTCCAGAGCAGAGAGTTAACGAGACTTTCTTAACAATAAGTCTGAAACCATCACTACTGAAATATATGTAAACGTCAATGAGATTAAATTTACCAGGATTTTTCTTTCCTCTTCTCTGTTTGACTGACCAATTGGAGTTTTTCCCCATGAGGTAATGTTCTTCATTGGTACTTTATTGGATCAATGAGTACTGTCCTGCGTCTGACTGGAGAGGCTTGCTCTAGGAGACTCTTCATCTGCTAGACCTTTCTTCCTGTAGCCAGTGCGGTCAATTGAATTACTTTTTTTTTATAGAGTCAATTATTTTTCCTACCTTGCCTCTTGACTCTTAAATAATTCAATGCCAAAGACAAATGCCTCTTCTTGTTTAGCAGGAGGATTGCAAAATGGAATTTTTACTGACATTTCAATATCTCCTTGTCTTTTGCGCTATAGCTTAGAGCACTGGGTCTGTCAGCTCAAATATTTTAATGTTTCTTTATTTAATTTAGAATTTAATAAATGAGACCGTTTTGGTAGGTTTTGTTGTTTTCTGAAGTGGTTTGTAGGTTTGCCTAGTTTTTTTTAAATGTGAGGTTTTAATTCAAAGAGATCAACTTCTCATAGGCTTGCCAGGATTTTTCTTTCCTCTTCTCTGTTTGACTGACCAATTGGAATTTTTCTCCATGAGGTAATGCTCTTCACTGGTACTTTATTGGATGAATGAGTACTGTCCTGTGTCTGACTGGAGAGGCTTGCTCTAGGAGACTCCTCGTCTCCTCATCTTATTCCCTTAAGCATTGTATTTCTCATAAAAATGGATAATATATGTCTATAGTTTGTCATAATTATGTGCTATATTCAATTTACGAAACAGAGAAAAATCAGCTTAGGATTCATGGATATTAAATGAGGTTGTAGATTCCTTACACTTCCTGGTGACATTCCAAGAAAAAGTATTGATCTGGTCATCAATAGTGCATTAGAGTAAAAACAAAGTTGCACACTTTACATCCAGTTATAGGCCATTTTTTTAAAAAATTGAAGCTCTATTGAGGTAATTTTTAATGCATACCTTTTTTTGGAAGAGTTTTCAATACTCTTCTCCTGAAGTGGAAAAATACATTAAATCAAATAGGAAATTACACAGTGAATAGATTTTCGTATAAATCAAGGAGATACAGGATGGACAATGAGAAATGGAATTTAAGAATTAAGAAAAAAACTTGGAAATTAAAAGAATTATTTATTTTTCCCATTCATTATATCACAAAAAGAAAGAAAATATGACTTAGCTGTCTGTCTACTTTTCCTGTCCCCATAGTCCAGAGTCTAACAGATTAGAAAATTACTCTATAGTTAATAAATATGCATTCTGAGTGGCACATTAAAACATTTCCGTACATAGAATATCATGTATGACATCTCAAACCTTGAAATGCCACATCATCTTCTCGTATGCCTTACACAAACTCTCGTAATAATTTACTTTTTTTAATGTTCTGTTTTGGCATGAGCTGCTTCAGTATTGAACATGTTAAAAAAGATTCTTAGAAAGCAAACTATATAATGGGACAAATTATTAAACCCTAAGATAATACTACTGAATATATTATTACTGGAATTAAAGATGAGAAACTCTAAAATTTTGTTAATACAAACTTAGCAAAGTTCTTTTATTTTAGATCAAAGTCTAAGATAAAGTATCCCCTAAGAAATAAACTAAGAATAAGTCCCAGGATTGAAAGGGGTATTATTCTCCCATCCAAAAGAAACATGATGTACAAGCTGATTCTTATTCTGAAGATTTCGTTTGTTGCATTCCCATGTTTTCTGAATAAATAATTTCGGTTACATCAATAGTGTTTTTACAATATTTACTCTTTCATATCCTTGGAAACATAATTATTAATGTGCAAGATGATGATTCAGAATTTCTGATCATCCAGAAAGGAAAAGACAGGCTAACCTTTGTGAATTGAAAATTTGACTATAAAAGACTCCATTTGAAATGGTTTTACCCAGGCAAAATTGCTATGAGATGGGCACATTTTACATATGCTTTTTAAAATGTATAAATTCTGGATGAAAGAGCAAAGATTCATTGCATTTTAAACACTTTTTAGAAGTTTGAATTTTCCATATGTGCTGAGGTTAAAGCTAGTTAACGTGATACATTCAAAGAAAGAAGCGGCTTAGCACAGCTATTGGGCAAAAATATTGAACATTGGCATATCTCCATCTATTGAACTCTACCACATGCAATGAATCTAAAATAAAAATTATGCTAAGTAGTTTAGACAATGTAGGTACCAACATTCATGCTCTGCATAGGGACCACTGCCCTGTATAAAATCAAAAATGCCAATTTTACTCTAATCTTTAGGCCACTATTAACATTTATTCTAATGCAAATCTTCACTGCCATTTTCATGCTTAGGATTTGTATTCCTGGGGCTAAATGTAAGATGGAAGCAAAAGCCAATATGATCAAAGATTTGCATTGATTCATTTAGCAGTAGCAAGTTTTTAAATTTTTGGACAGAGAATAAATACTATTTCTTCTGCAGAAGCTATTCTATTGAACTAATGTTCTCATCAGTTTCCATATTACAGGGATGATTATATGAAGTGGTAAAGCTGACTGATGTTTTAAGTGAGCTTTTTATTTTAGAGCCGTTTTAGATTTACAGAAAACTTAGGAAGACAGTGCAGAGCATTCCCATTTTCCCAACAACCAGTTTCCTTCATTGTGGGCTGCATATAGTGGCTACCTTCCAAAGAGTACAGTAAGGAAAGAGAGGGGGGCAAAGGATAGCTTTTCAGGGGAAAAATCTGACAAATGCTACAAGCTGGAGAGCAAGGTCAACGTCAACAGTGGTAAGTCATGTGGATATTATGTACCCTTGATACAAGGTGATACAAATGGCATTTTGCATTTGTGGTCTTCCTCTCAAAAATGCACACCTCCAGTCTAATCATGAGAAAAACAACAGACAAATTCCAATACAGGGGCATTCTAAAAATACCTGACCGGCACTCTTCAAACCTGTCAAGGTCATCCGAAAGACAAGGAAAATCTGAGAAACTGCCATACCAAGAAAGAGAAGCCTAAGGAGATGAGACAAATAAATGTAATATGGTGTCCTGGATGGGATCCTGATTCAGAAATAAAACATTAGGTAAAAACAATGGAAATCTGAATAATAATTTGCCATGTTTTTATACTGTAAAGTCACTCTTTTTCTTCTGCTTTCTATACTGTACCCTTCAGAAGGAAGTCACTATCTGTAACCAACACGTAAGGCGTGGTGAGTCATGCTCCAAATCCTCAAAGATGGATTACCTATATACATTATTTGGAATTCTTCTGCAGGGAAAATTGCCTATTGCCTCCCATTTATTTATTTATTCAATCATTATTTCTATCAGTATGGACTCGTGAATATACATTTTTATTATAAACCAAGGCAAGTTTATTTTGTTACTAAAATTGTTCCAGCCTTGACCACTGGGAGCTCTTTCAGTTGGCTCCTGTATTCTTTGACGTACCCTCACCAATGTGAGTTGTTTTTTGTTTTGTTTGTTTTTGAGCATATCTTTACTTTCTTACACTACAAAGGTCTCCGAGTTCATGTCATATTTTTTATGCCTCATTCCTAGAACCTGCCATTTCTCCAAGGAGCTTTAATGGGAGAATGATATTAGAAACCAAGATCTGGGAGCTAGGTATGCTCACTGCTACTGGGGTGTAGTTATCTAACACATGGCTGCTTTTGAAAATACGACATACTTCCCAATACATCATTTTCTTCACTAAAGTGCTCACTTTGGGTTTTCTATAATTATTCTAACAATCTCACGTTTTTTTAAACCAAGTCAAAAATTCTAATTTAGAATGAGTTTGCAAATAACACTAAAACATTTTCAAGTAACGCAAAAATCATTGCTGTTCTTTTATAATGACTTCCCCTCTACCCAAAACATCATAGTCTTATGAAGCTTGATGACGGAAAAATCAAATCAAATAGGAATAAAGATTTTCCACTCTCATTGCTCTTTATAGTAATGTACACAACTCTGAAAATTTATTTCTAAAAATAATTGAAAAAAAGATACAATGTGTTCTTATTGAATTCATTTTATCCTTTTCTCAGCTGATTGGTTTGAAGTGGCCACAATGTGCATGTTTAGGAAATTGTCTAGAGTCAACAAACAAATAGATTGGACTTAGGTCATTCTTTCTAGGTAGTGATCAGAAATTTCCTTTCTTAGTAAGTAGGCCAATCTGGGCTGGAAGATGCTGTATTATTATGATTTTCAAAGTGAGGTGGTTGGAGCAGTCAAGTTGGAAGTTATTGAGGTTTGCAAATCAGAGCCAGGAGATGGTTGTCATCTGGTAAAGTGGTGGATAGTATATAAAACTGGAGATTTTAATGGATGCTGAATCAGTTCAGCTTTTAAGAATCATGAAGCAGACTTTAGACTTAGAGATGGTAATCTATGATTAAGTGGACCAGATGGGAAGACCTTATAATTTAACATGAGAGAGATTTGATACAGTTTAGGAGCTAGGGCAGGAAAACAAAGGCAGAGACACATTCATGATCAAGGAACTGTATCATACACCCAAGGGATCTGCCAGAGCCTTGAGAAAATGCCTTACCCAAGAATACATACAACACTAAAGGTTTATCTATAGGAGTTTAGTTTGCAAACAAAATTTACTTGAGAAGGCTAAATTCTTCTGAGTGAAGGCTTTATTGTGGGACTAAGGATGGTGATGTGCATGCTTATTTGTTAAAGACTTGTGCTGTAGGGGCTGGCCCCGTGGCCGAGTGGTTAAGTTCGTGAGCTCCGCTGTAGGCGGCCCGGTGTTTCGTTGCTTCGAATCCTGGGCCCGGACATGATACTGCTCACCAAAACCACGCTGAGGCAGCGTCCCACATACCACAACTAGAAGGACCCACAACGAAGAATATACAACTATGTACTGGGGGCTTTGGGGAGAAAAAAGGAAATAAAATCTTTAAAAAAAAAAAAACACTTGTTCTTTAAAAAAAAAAAAAAAAGACTTGTGCTGTAGATCCAGAAAGCCTTCTAGAACCCTTGGAATTATGCTACCTTCATCTCTGTGCTTCCACTGTTCCCATAAGAGCCTGTGGTCAATAGGAAGTGGCATATGCTGCGTCTCACACTTCCATAGGACTATTAACTCCTTGAGCACAGGTACATTTTCTTGTTCACCTATATGCCTCACATACGCAGAGCACTGCACCTGGTCTAACATGAGCTACTCACTAAGCATTGAACTAAAAGGAATAGCTGGGGCTCAAATGAGACATATATATATATATATATATATTTTAATGTATTACTTTACATCTTTTTCTCACTGAACAATTCTGTGTCATTAAGTAGAAGAGACATGTAGCACGGACCCGTAACATGCAGAAGTAGACACGTAGGGTCAATTGGAGAGATTACCTTTTGGGGACTACATAATTTGAGTGAATGAAATGTTCCCTCCAACTATAATTTTATGAAAGAAAAAAACCCTACATATTCAGTAAAATTCCCCTTGAATGATTGAGTTTGACTGTTGAGTGAGTGAATTTGTTAGGTAATTGCCAAGGGCATCCCCTAGTCTATATTTTGCTTTAGCGGAAAGCCTAGGCGTGTGAACAGACATGGGTTAGGGTTATTATTCTGAGGTAACACAAAGGCTGCATTCTGGATCCCATTTCAATTTGCCCTTGTTGTTCTAACTTTGTCCATAGATTCCACGAACAGGAACCTGAGTGTGATGAAAGATAATTATTCCAATAAGACCAATTTATTCAATACCCTATTTATAAAGATCCTTGAAAAGATAACTGACTGGGCTAGTGCTCAACATGGAAATTTGTAACCTATTTATAAAGATCCTTGAGAAAATAATTGACTGGGCTGGGACTCAACATGGAAATAGGTCCAGGTCTGTTTCAGCTGGGATTCACAGTCAGATGTAATCTTAATATTTTTAAACCCTGAAGGAACAAATTTTGCAGAGTGAGAACTCAATCAGAAGCAGGAAAAAAGAAAAAAAGGGAGGACAGGCTTTTCTTGATTTCCCATTATTTTTGAAATTCTTTGCACAGCTTCAGTTTTACTTTCAATGCCTTCCTTGTGTGTCATAGACAGAAACCCAAATGAAGCCTTATAAGTGTCTTTAGCCTCCATCCCCCAACCGCAAAACTTTACTTAAGCTTATGCAGGCACTTGAGATATCAACTCCCCGGGAAAGTTTCTTTTTGTTTGTTTGCCTAAAAGCTCTATTCCAATTTCTGTAATAACATATATCACATGGGCTAATTGGTTGCACTGCTTTGTCATTTATAAATAGTTTGCACTATCTGTGCTGAAAATCTGTAAGCTCAAATGTAGCACAAGTTTCTCAGTGTGAAGGCATTGGAATATTGTTTTTCAAATTAAAAAATAAAACGCTTCTCAGAAGCTAAACTGCAAAAGGCTATCTTTGGAAAACAGTAAACAAGACTAGTTTGTAAAGTCGGTGAATATATCATGAACTAATGAAGAGGAAAACCAAAATGCATCAGCATTAGAAAGCATTTCAGGATCACAAAATCCAATTAGCCCATTCTTTTGGTGGGGGGAACTTTGATATGAATTGAAAGCAAAACAGTGTTACTAATCAATTAGAAAATATAACGGGAAAATAACTCGATGTGTATTATCAACCAAAAATACAAAACACCAGGGAATTAATTTAACCAAAAGTCCATAGGACATACATGAAGAAACTATAGAATTTATTGGCATATTAGAAGTCAGCTAAAATGAGAGCTATGTGATATTCTGAAATGGGAAGACTAAATGCTTTAATAATGGTAATTTATTCTCATTTTAAAAATGGGTTTAAAATAATTCTAAATAAAATCCTAACACAATTTCTTTTAGAAAATTGCAAAATACTTTAAAAGTTTAATGGAAATTATTAATGGACAATGTTAGCCAAGATCGTTTTTTTGAAAGAAGACTAAAGTGTGATCAGATATTGAAATATGTAATAACGTTTGGCAAATAAGTAGGGAATTAGTGGAAAAATATACAAAGTAATACAAGTGAAGAGGTGTCCTCAATAGAGACACTAATATTTAAAATAGTGCAATATATTTGATAATGATAAAATATCATTATATATCAATATCAATGTCAACATCATGACAAAATAGTCATTTTAAGTCAATTAAAAGATGTTAACAATTAGTTCAATATTAATGGAGATTTAAAAAGTTAGAAATAATGTCATAACATATATCAATATATTTCCTGAGGCAAAATTGGTTAAAGTCTATCTAAGAAAACAAATCATAAGTAAAAGATATGTACGAAACATCTTTCTAAGCATCTATACCTAATTCGGAAACGATCCTGGGTAAAGATGATTGGGTTAAAAACTACATAGATGTAATAAAGGTAAAAATATACTAAATTTAATGACACACACTAACTTGGTAGATATTAATGTAGTAATACAAAATTTATCAGTAGAAAATCATCAAAGAATGTGATTAAGCAATTATTGGCATGTAAGCTTCATGAAGGCAGAAATGTTTACATTTCATTCACTGCAATAGATACTCAATAAATATCATCAAAGAATGTGATTAAGCAATTATTGGCATGTAAGCTTCATGAAGGCAGAAATGTTTACATTTCATTCACTGCAATAGATACTCAATAAATATTACTTAAATTCACCAATAAAGAAATGCAAATAGTCAACAAACACGTAAAATAGAAATATTCTGCCTCACTAATAATTAAACAAAGGAAAATTAAACGAAATACCAAGTTTAGATCATTAAAGCAAGAAATATACCAAAGTAAAATCATGGCTATTTAATAATTTCAAGAATGTAATGACTATAATTGACACACTTTGGAAACACACACATAGACACACAGACACAGCCCTAAAAATGTGCATGCCAAATGATAAATAATGCTCTGACTAGAAATTTATGTAGATAAAACTTTTCCCAAAACATACTTCTGGGCATACTGGCTTGGTAATCCTGACTAATTTGTCCTTCAGTTGATATCTCATCTTGCCTATCAATCATTTTCTGTCTGTAATTGTGCTCATTTGAATTATTTTATGAACCTAAAATTTTTCTTTTGCATGTTAATGAGAACTTTAGTTTCTTAAATTATTTTAAGTTTTTTTAAAATTGAGATTTTCATGTTTCAATATAAAAATGCTTTAATGCAATGAAGAAAGTTACTAGAAGGTGTCATCTAATGAAAAAAAGAACTTAGGTGATATAAAACATTAATGATGCCAAATGATCTTCTAATGTCCTTTACAAATGATGATTTGTAGTAGTTATGAAAGAGAAAGTAGTGGAAGAAAATTAAGTCATGAAAAGGCAAACAACGTAGGCAAGAACACAAAAAATATTTACGAGTGGGTAGTAACATATTCATAATACAAGTGAATGCATTGCTTGAGTTCTGTCTTGGTATATGTGCAAAGACCCTGTTAATATAAATAGAAGTTTGTTCTAAAGTTGAATATGGGGATTCAAAGTTTTTGTTTCAAAACTCAAAGGTTTTGTTTTCCAAAAATTCCAGGATCTGAAATATGGAAGAAAAAAAATCAAAAACTAAGTTTAAGAGTTTAATATGGAAAAAAGGAAAACTGTGATTAGTATATTCAATTCGATTAAAAAATTAAACACCAGGGCCTGGCCCTGTGGCTGAGTGGTTAAGTTCGCGCGCTCCGCTGCAGGCGGCCCAGTGTTTCGTTGGTTCGAATCCTGGGCGTGGACATGGCACTGCTCATCGAGCCAGGTTGAAGTGGTGTCCCACATGCCACAATTAGAAGGACCCACAACGAAAAATATACAACTATGTACCGGGGGGCTTTGGGGAGAAAAAGGAAAAAATAAAATCTTTAAAAAAAAAAATTAAACACCAGGCAATTATGTTGGCTGTCTTACTCAAAATTACTAATATATTTTGAAGCAGGAGATTGTATATTTGATGTCGTTCAAAGCTATTTTATTGTGTACATTGTATAAAAAAATATTATTTGTTCTCTTTATGACAGGAGCGTGACCAAATATTTAGTTATAGCTTTGTAGTTTTGGATGTGTAGGGAATGACAAGATCTCATTTTTAATCTGCTTTATTTAGGTATAATTTATATATAAATAAATACACCTATTTTAAGTGTTCAATGAGTTTAAGATGTATACACCCTTGCATCCACCTCTGTACCTCTAATATGTAGATCACAGTGTTTTCTTCCGTATATACAGTTCTGTGAGGTTAAAGGCCTATGTATACTCATGTAATCATCATCACAATCATCATAGCGAACAGTTCCATAACCCAAAAATATCCCTTCTTCTTGGCTTTTTGGAGTCAAACTCTTCCCTTTTGATTCAATATCATGGTTACCCAGTCTATTAATCTGCAGTTCATCTTATTTCGTTTTTATAGTAGCGGGCACAGTTCCAAGTTCTAAGGAGTAGAACTTACAAATACTCTTTCTCCATTTGTGAAACTATTCTTTCTAAAAGAAAGAAACATCAGCTCTTAAAATTTATTGTAATTGCATAGTGCAATTGCACAGTATCCAGCAGACAAGTAATTCTGTTATTGAAGACAAGAAGCAAATAGTTTTGGAAAGTAGTCCTATACTTAAAAACAGATGGTACGCAATCTGTAGAGTTACATTTTGGAAATCATAACGCCAGATGAAAAGATACATAATCAGACATTGAACTTTAGTCAGCATTTTAGCCAAGGGTTTCAAAGAGCTTTACCAATAGAAACTATTAATCTTCACAAAAGGCAAGGTAAAAATACTAATGCATTCTAAAATCACTGAACACATGAGGACTAAATCATGTGGATCCGTTCGAAACAAGTCATTCAAATTTATCTCTTAGCAGAATCAGGTTTTCTGAAGAAAGGCCTTCCAGTTATATGTTTTTTGTTTGTTTGTTTTCTGAACAGAATGGAAATATATCAAATGAGTTCCACACTAAGATGATATCTTAAACTTGAACGAATATTTGCTATAATGCTGATTCCCTTTCACTGAGATGATATGTCTCTGGTTCAGTGATTTGAAGCAGAGTAAGAGCTTCTGTAGGTGTCCGTTATGCACTTCAGTTCATTATAGTCCCTGGAAGACATTAGTCTAACAGCTCCTTTGAAATGATTGCGTCCTCCATTTGCATAAACTATCTTATGAGTTCCCGCATTAAACAGTTTCCGTTTGGGTTCATTAAATGATAAAATGAAACCTTACTGCAGACATATATGCCCCAAACTCAAGTTTAGCTTTCATATTAAAAATGAAGGGATATAGGGAATTCTTTTCCTATTGTAATAGTTCATTTATTTTCCCTCTATTGTCACGCCTTTACTCTCCAACAAGTAAATTGCCCCATAAAGATAGATCTAAATATCCAACGTGATGGATCCTAGTTTCAGACCCTTCGGTGATTCAGAGAGATTTCTAACACGTGGTGGGAAATGGCCAGCAAAGCCACATCCTTCTCAGAGTGTCGTCTTAACATGCTGTCTGTTTATTACTGCCAAATCTTCCCTATAATCATAGGAGAAAGTATGAAGACACCTTGAACATTCACTGATGTCTAGTAGAGAGATTCAGCAAGCAGATAAAATTCTGGATTTACTTTTACACCTGTCAGATAGATGGATATAAGTATACGGTAGAGACACAAAATAAGTTTTTCTAACCTAAAGATACGTACTTTTTACTTAGCTATTACTGTCCTTTTGTTATCCCATGAGTGTTTCCCCATTTGTCAACTACCAATATGATATAAAGCATTTCAAGGACAGTAAACCTTCAAGATGTATGGCAAATTAAAGCCTAATTCTCCTTTCAATCTACCTCAATATTCAATAGTTCTTAATAATATGCTTTAAAACTATTGTTGCTATTATTATCATTACGCTTAATGTTATTCTTAGTGTTTACTGTTATTTTTTAAAAAACAATTGTCTCTGGAAGTTAATTTCACTTTTCATTGCAATTTGGCCTACCGGAAATTATTAACTTGACCATGATGGGGAGAGGAAAAATATTCAGGAAACGCCTGCAAATTACAAAGCAATGTTGAATATTTTCTTCCTTGCAGAATTTATGATTTTTACCTTATTTTTCTTCTCTATAAAATTTCAATCAAAAATATACATAATGTGCCCTGGTTTCTTAGAACACATAAATTAGGGTGTACATTTCTATTAGTTCTGATTTCTATTATCTTCATTTTGACAACATCAATCTTTCAGTTTTATAGGTACAAATATACCTCCAAAGTCTTCACGATAAGGAATTAATTGTATCCAATTGTTTTGACTCATCCTTGAATAGAATATTTTTATTTTTCTAATCTTATTAATTTTTATGATTATGTAATTAATTATATTATCTAATACAATATATATTTCATAGAAATTCCCTTGCAATTTTCATTCATAAATGATCTAATTGGGAGCTCTCTGTAATGATTTTATCTACTCATCCAGAAAGACCCCCTATAAGTTTAACCGAAGTGTGTTATTTTGGGAGCCTTTAGGGGGCCATGGAGACGTGGTAATGCCAATCTCTTTTCTTCTCCACTGCTTCACCAGAAAAGCTTTCCACGACATCACCAATGATCTTGATGTAAACCATTCAAATACAGGTTTTCAGCGTCTCATCGACCTACCATTCCCTCTACCATGAGACTCTCAGCCTGTGGCTTCCTTGATGTGCTCTCTCAGATGACTTTGCAGGTGTCCCCTCCTCTACCAGATCCTTTGATGTTCATATTGCTTTGTCTCTGTTGGCTTTCTTCTTTTTCCCTACCACATCTCCACCAATCTTGAATCTTTCAATTACTATCTCTATGTCAATCTGTCTCATATCTGTTCCTTTGAAGGTTACCTTACTCCTGGACTCCATACCTACACATTAGACACAGAGTATTCTTAGAGCTTCAGGAGAACCTTGCTAGAGTCAACTGCCTAGCTGATTATCTTTAGTAGCCCTTTGGGGGTTGAGAGGTATTAGTGGTTTGGACTAAGCAGTGAGCCTAATGATTGAGATATTAAGTTGAAGCAGAAAAGACAAGCTCAATTCCTGACTTTACTGCTTTAGAGCTTTGTTATATTATGGAAGATTATAACTTTTCCAAGCCTTCGTTTCCTCATTCAAGAATAAAATTACTAACCATAAATAGTTCTAAATAGCAAAAAAACAGTAATGCTTGGCCTGTAGGAAGAATTTAATATAAATAACAACTTTTGTAAGAAAGAATTTTTTCCTCAAAAACGCTCTATAAATTTGCTCATAAGAAAATCTATATGAAAGAGAGATGCTTTCTCATCTAGGAAGATGAAAAAACCGGTCAGGAGTCACAGGGAGCACCTTCCATTCCCCTAGGGGCCCTGGGAGCCATATTTGGGGGGGAGCTAAGCCTAGAGAAGAGGGGTTTAAGGTGGGTGTGTGGTGGAGACTATCAGCACTGAATTCAGCATTGTGTTATTGAGAGAAAGAGAAGCTACAGAATTGGATTGTCAAGAGAATTTCTCTGTTTATACTTTCCAGCTTTATTAAGATACAAATGCCAGATAACATTGTGTAAGCTTAAGATGTAGAATGCAATGACTTGATACAGGTCTACTCTGGGAACACTTACCACAGCAAGGTTAGTGAACACATCCTCACCTCGTGTAATTACCATTTTGCTTTTGTTATGGTGAGAACATTTAAAATCTACTCTCAAAGCAACTTTCAAGTACACAACACAGTATTGTTAACTATGGTCACTATGCTGTGCATTAGATCCCTAGATATTATTTCTCTTAAACTAGAAGTTTGTACACTTGGACCAATATCTGGTCCTTTCCCCTACCCCCAAGTCCCTGGCAACCACCATTCTACTATGCTTCTATGATTCAGCTTCTTTAGATTCCACATGTAACTATTTGTCTTTCTCTGTCCGACATTTTACTCAGCAAAATTCCATCAAGATCCATCCAGGTTGTACCAAATGGAAGGATTTCCTTCTTTTTTACGGTTGGATAATATTCCATTGTGTGTGTATACGTACACATGCATGTTTATTTATAATACATTTTCTTTCTTTATCCATTCATCCATCGATGGACACCTAGGTTGTTTCCACACCTCAGCTATTGCAAATAATGCTGCAATGAACATGGAAGTGCAGATCTCTTTGACGTAGTGATTTTATTTCCTTTGGATATGCATACTCAGAAGTGGAATTGTTGGATCATATGGTAGTTCTATTTTTAAGTTTTTGAGGAACCTCCATACTGTTTTCTAAAATGGCTGCACCAATTCACATTCTCACCAACAGCACACAAGGTGTTCCCTTTTCTCCACATCCTTGACAACGCTTGTTTTCTCTTGTCTTTTTTTGTAATAGCAGTTCTAACAGCTGTGAGGTGATATCTCACTGTGGTTTTGATTTGCATTTCCCTGATGATGATGAGCGATGTTGAGCACCTTTTCATGTATCTGTTGGCCACTTGGATCTCTTCTTTGAAAAATGTCTATTGAGGTTTTTTTATTATCATTTTTTAAATTAGATTGTTTGGTTTTTTGCTATTGAGTTGTATGAATTCTTTGTATATTTTGGATACTAACCCCTAATCAGATATATGGTTTCCAAATATTTTTCTCCCATTCCATATGTTGTCCTTTAATTTTGTTGATAGTTTCCTTTGTTGAGCAGAAGCCTTTTAGTTTGATGTAGTCCAATTGTTTATGTTTGCTTTTGTTGCTTTTCTTTAGGTGTCATATCTAAAGAAACCCTTGCCAAGACCAACATCAAAGAAGTTTTTTCCTATGTTTTCTTCTAGGAGTTTTATGGGTTCAGGTCTTACATTTAAGTCCTTCCCCCATTTCAACTTCATTTTTGTGAGTGGTGTAAGATATTGGTCCAATTTTAGTCTTTTCTATGTGCCTATCCAATTTGTCCAACACCATTATTAAAGACTATCCTTTCCCCATTGTATATTCGTGGCTCTTTTGTCAAAAATTAACCAACTATATATGGATGGGCTTATTTATGAGTTCTCTATTCTGTTTCACTCACCTATGTGTCTAATTTTATGCCAAAACCATACTGTTTCAATTACTATAGTTTACAGTAAAGTTTGAAATCAGAAAGTGTAATACCTCCAATAGTATTCTTTCTCAAGACTGCTGTGACTATTTAGGATCTTTTGTGGTTCCATGCAAAATTTAAAATTGATTGTGAAAAATGACATTGGGATTTTGATAGACGTTGCATTGCATCTGTAGATCGCTTTGGATAGTATGATCATTTTAACAATATTAATTCCTCCAATCCATGAGCATGGAATATCTTTCCCTTTATTTGTGTCCTCTTAAATTTCTCCTATTATCTTTGGTTATCATTTGCTTGGAGTATTTTTTCCCATCCTTTCAGTTCAGCCTATCTGTGTTCTTAAAGCTGAAGTGATTCTCTTGCAGGCAGCGTATAGTTAGGTCTTATTTTTTTATTCATTTAGCTATTGTATGCCTTTTGATTGGATAATTTAATTCATTTACATTTAGAGTAATTACTGATAGGTAAGAACTTACTAATGCTATTTTTTAAATTGTTTCTTTGCTGTTTTATTGTTTCTTTATTCCATTCTTGCTGTCTTCCCTTGTGTATTGATGATTTTCTTTATTGGTAAACTTTGATTCCCTTCCCTTTATCTTGTTTTATTTACTTTAGGCTTTTGCTTTGTGGTTTCCCTGAGGCTTACATGAAATGTCTTATAGATATAACCATCTATTTTAAGCTGTTAACTTAATAAAAAGTCTTTACCATTTGATTCCACATTCCCATATTTTATGTTTTTGATGTCAATTTACATGTTATTATAGTTTATCCATTAACAAATTATTGTATCTATAGCTATTTTTAATACTTCCGTCCCTCTATCTTTATACTAGAGTTAAGAGATTAACATACCACCATATTCCAGCATTGGAGTTTTCTGAATTTGACTACACACTTGCCTGCACCAGAGTATTTTATATTTTCATATGTTTTCATGTTGATAATTAGCATCCTTTCATTTCAGCTTGGAGACTTCCTTTCGGCACTTCTTGTAGTTCAGGTTCAGAGGTGAGGAACTCCCTCAGTTGTTGTTTATCTTACGAAGTCTTTATGTCTCCTTCATTTTAGAAGAACAACTTTACCAGACAAAGTATTCTTGTTTGGCAATTTTTTTCTTTCAGAACTTCTAATATGGCATCCAACTCTTTCCTGGCCTGTAAGGTTTCTGCTGAGAAATCTTCTGTTAGCTTCATGGGGTTTCTGCTGTAAGTGACAAGCTTCTTTTCTCTTGCTGCTTTTAAGACTCTTTTGGGGCCAGCCCAGTGGCACAGCAGTTAAGGGCGCACGTTCCGCTTCAGTGGCCTGGGGTTCGCCGGTTCAGATCCCGGATGCAGACATGGCACCACTAGGCACACCATGCTGTGGTAGGCGTCCCACACATAAAAAGTAGAGGAAGATGGCCATGGATGTGAGCTCAGGGCCAGTCTTCCTCAGCAAAAAGAGGAGGATTGGCAGTAGTTAGCTCAGGGCTAATCTTCCTCAAAAGAAAAAAAAGACTCTCTCTTTGTGATTGATTTTAGATAGTTTTATTATAATGTATCTTGGAGAAGATCATTTTGGGTTGAAATTAGGGGGAGACCTATTAGCTTCATTACCCTAAATATCCAAATCTCTCAGCCTTTATTTCTGTAAATAATCTTTCTGTCCCTTTCTCCCTCTCTTCTCCTTCTGGGAATTTGTCCACTTCTCTACAATCCCACTTTATATTGTTCACCATCTTCATACTTTTCTACAAAATCAGTAAAGTATATCGTAGAAAGAACATACAGATAAAACTTATAAAATAATAACATTATATAAAAATGTATAGGAGGCCAGCCTGGTGGTGCTGTGGTTAAGTTAATATGTTCCACTTCAGCAGCCCAGAGTTTACCTAGGTGCCAACCTACACACGGCTTGTTGAGCCATGCTGTGGCAGGCATCCCACATATAAAGTAGAGGAAGATGGGCACAGATGTTAGCTCAGGGCCAGTCTTCCTCAGCAAAAAGAGGAGGATTGGTGGCAGATGTTAGCTCAGGGCTAATTTTCCTCAAAACAAAAAGAAAAATATCAACAATTAAAACAACGTATATGGGGCCGGTGCCATGGCCGAGTGGTTAAATTCACACGCTCCATGATGGTGGCCTGGGATTTCACTGGTTGGCGTACTGGGCCTGGACATGGAACCACTCATCAGGCCATGCTGAGACGGCATCCCTCATAGCACAACCAGAGGCACTCGCAACTAGAATATACAACCATGTACTGGGGGCCATTGGGGAAAAAAAGAAGAAAAGAAAAAAGAAGATTGGCAACAGTTGTTAGCTGAGGTGCCAATCTTTAAAAAAAAAAAAAAAAAGTTCTGTAAGCTTCAGTTCCTTTAAAAAAAAGTATATATATATATATATGTATATTTATCAAAATAGGTTTACATTAGACATTTCTTTAAGTAACCCATTTCTTTAAGTTCCTGATTTCTAACCTGCTACGTTTCTTGTCTAATGCAAGTTTATATTTCAGTTTCTCTTATAATCTCAAATATACACTTTAAAAGTAGTTTGTCCAAACCGGAATGACATCTAGAAACATGAATTATATCTGCATATTTTATCTCTTAGATATCTTTTAAGCAAGAGTGACCCCACCATCACTATGTTTTTCGAGGGATTTTTTTGTTCATGATACTGACTTTTTGAAGGGACCAGGCCAGTGATATCCTGAGGTATATCCCACCTCCCGAGTTTGTCAAGTTGTTTCCTCGTGATTGTATTTGCAGCTTCCTTCTCCACCAGTAAGAAACTTATCTCACCTTATCCTCAATATGTTACTCATTTGTTCAAGCCTTAAAAAGTACTTTTAGAATTGCTAACACAGTCATCCTTCAGTATCCACAGCAGATTGGTTCCAGGACGCCCCTGGATACCAGAGTCTATGGATGCTCAGGTCCCTTAGCCCTCCACATCCACAGGGTCCTCATCCATGGATTGAACCAACCATAGATTGTAAACATAGTACACACACGATCCATGGTTGGTTGAATCCACAGATGTGAAACCGGTGGATACAGAGGTTCAAACATACAGACCACTGTGAAAAAGCAAACCTGCTAACTAGAGATTAATCTGTGTTTATGGTTCTTTTTCAAATGCAAAATTTACATTCAGGCCAATGTAAATCCTTAAGCGGATAATCCCATGAGTTCTTACAAATGTATACAGATGTTTAATCCACACATCTCTCGAGATAACGAACATTTCCAGCACTCCTAGAAAGTTTTCTCATGCCCCTTTGCGGACAATTCTGCATGCAAAGGCAAACACTTTTGTGGGCTTTTCCCACATACATTACCTTTGATTATTTTAGAACGCCATGTAAATAGAATCATACAACTTCTGCGCATCCACTTCTTTTGCTCAGCATAATGTCAAGTATATTGCTGTATGTTTCACTACTTGTTACTATTTGTTGCTAACTAATATTGCATCCTACAACTATAGCACAGTTTATTTACCTGTTCACCCCTTGATGGATATTTTGATTGTCTTTTGTGCAGGTCTTTTATAAATGAAGCGTCTATGAATACGTCTTTTTGTGGATGTGTTTCATTTCTCTTGGGTAAATATCTAGGAGTGGATCATAGAGTAGATGTGTGTTTAACTTTTTGAGAAATTGCTTTCTTTTATATTCCCACCGTGAATATATAAGAATTCTGGTTGTATTACATCCATGCCAACATTTGGTACGGCTGGTCTTTTAAACTTTAGTCTTTGTAGTGTGTGTACCACTATTTCCTTGTGGCTTTAATTTGTATTTCTGTGATAAGTAATGATATCAACATCTTTTCATGTTTATTGGCAATATATGTTAAATATATCTTTTCCTGCACCCAGAGTGTGAAAATAATCTCTTTTACTTTCTTCTAAAAGTTAATGGTTTTAACTTGCACATTTAGGACTACGATCTATCTCAAATTAATTTTTAATTTGAGGTAAGGATTGAGGATTTTTTTTTTTTTGATATTGACATATCCAATTTTTTCGTATATTTATCCAGTTCTGATAGCACCATTTGTTGAAGAAATTTTCCTTTCCCCATTACATTGCTTTGGCAGCTTTGTCAAAATCAATTTGCTTTATAAATGTTTGCCTGCTTCTAGACTCAGTATTCTGTTCCATTCCTCTATATATCTGTTTTGATGCCAATATCACTGTCTTGATTACAGTGGCTTTATAGCGGGTCTGGAAGTCAAGTAGTTGAAGTCTTCCATTTTACTTTCAATTTTCAAGATTGCTTTGGCTACTCAAGCTTTTGGATTTCTATATAAATTTTATAAATCTGTCAATTTCTGCAAAAATGTTTTCTGAGATTATGATTTTGATTGTATTGAATCTATAGATGAATTTGTGGATTATTTCTTAATATGCATATATATTTATTTGGGTCTCCTTTAACTTAGAACTGTTTTGCATTTTTTAGTACAGAAGTAGTGGAGTATTTTGTTATTTATTCTTAAGTATTTTTTTATGCTATTGTAAAGAGGAATTTTAAAATTTCATTTTCCCCTTGTTTACAACTTGTGTATAAAAATACAATTCAGTATGTATATTGTTATATCTACCTTAAACATTTTAATATTCCTAGATATTGTTTTTATGTCAATTCCCAATTGTTCATTGACATTATACAAAATACAAATGCTTTTGTAGTTTGACCTTGTATTCTTTGATCTTGTTAAATTCATTTATTATTTCTACTAATTGCTTGTAGATGTCTTCTGAATTTTGTGTAGACAGTCACGTCATTTTCAAAAACGGGCCCCATTTACATGTTTATATTTCTTGCTTTATAATTTTATCTTGTTTACCTTCTTTGTCCTAGAACTGGAATCACACATTTCTCAAAGGAGCCTGATTTTTTAGGTGGAAAATGATATTAGAAAACAAACGCTGGTCTCTATGGACAATCCACTATATTGGTGCAATGTTGGTTCTAGGCTCTTTTACTGGAAAAAGCTAGAAGATATGTGTTTTCAAAACTGATTAGTTTATGCTGGTATTTTCAATTCAATTTTATTCTTCTAGTATTTCTCTTAATTTCTCTGATTTTCTAATTGTACTTCTTTTCTCTAACCCTGAAAATCTTGATTTCTAGCATCA
The DNA here is from genome assembly GCF_021613505.1 of Equus quagga. NCBI lineage: Eukaryota > Metazoa > Chordata > Mammalia > Perissodactyla > Equidae > Equus > Equus quagga. The sequence goes on from NC_060281.1 coordinate 42,512,535, forward strand.
TTAACATGACTTACTAATTATATGGTCCCTCACTGCTGACTTCTCCTCCTATGACCACAACACAGCTGCAGCAGCTTCAGTCAAGACTCAATAGAAAAAGGGAGGAGGATTTGTCCTTGCCTTGTGTCTTTTTTTTTTTTTTTTTTTTTGGTGAGGAAGATTGGCCCTGAGCTAACATTCATGCCAATCTTCCTCTATTTTGCATGCGGGACACCACCACAGCATGGCTTGATGAGTGGTGTAGGTCTGCAGTCACCAAAATGGAGAGCACTGAAACTTAACCACTATGCCACGGGGTTGGCCCTGACTTGTGTCTCTTTTTGAAAAGAGCAAGAATAACTTTCCCAGAAGCCCCAGACAAGGGTCTTCAGAACATTGACCAGAATTGCATCTGGTCCCTAAATAAAATTGCACCCTCTCCTTAAATAAATCAGTGACAATGAGGGCAACAAATTATTGGGATTTGCTTGGACTAATCAAGAGTCAGCCCTGGAGTAAGGGAATGTCAGGTCCTCTGGAAGCCCACGCCTCCTGATATCAAAACATATTAGGCAATCTATAGTATTTGTTACTTCAACCTTCCAACCTTTGCACCCTACCAGAGTGTATAAGAAGTAGGCACTAGAGCGATTTTGAACTGTTCGCTCTTATTTCTATATAACTTCCTACTAGAAGAGTAAAACATAATGAAGTCGAGAAGCAGGATAACTCATTTGCTTGATAAACCACACCCACAGCATTGGAACTTAACCTATAATATTTGGTTTATCAGTTTGTGGTAGTGTTCCATATAGAGACATCAAATTGCTCCACTTTAAGAATGAGCATAAAATTAACTAGAAAAGAAAAAAGAGCTGCATTTCCATTTTTTTTCCTTGAGGAAGATTAGGCCTGAGCTAACATCTGCCACCAGTCCTCCTCTACTTTATATGTGGGACGCTGGCCACAGCATGGCTTGACAAGTGGTGCATAGGTCCACACAAGGGATCCAAACTGGCGAACCCTGGGCTATTGAAGTGGAAGGCACAAACTTAACTTCTGTGCCACTGGGTTGGCACCAAGTTTCATTTCCTTTTTGATTTAGTTTGTGATATTTGAAATGCAGAAAAGAAGAATACATAAGAAAATGAAAAATAGTGCTGGTGGTCTGGTGCCTTATATAGTCATGCGTCTCTTAATGATGGGGATATGTTCTGAGAAATGTGCCATTAGATGATTTCTTCATTGTACAAACATCACAGTGTTCTTACACCAACCTAGATGGTGTAGCCTACTACACACCCAGGCTATATGGTACTAATCTCATGGGACCTCCATCATATATGTGATTTGTAATTGACCAAAATGTCATTATGTGGCACATGACTGTATATGACAATGTGACTATATTAAATTGTAATTAAAAATAGTAATAAAAATAACCCATCATTGATTCAAAAATATGTTTTCCGTTCTCATTTGTGGCCCTTTCAATTCTTAAAGTGTAGGCAAAATTTCCTTGCAATGTTTTTCCCATCTCAAATGGCTCTGTAATTTAGACAATAGCAAACAGAGTGCATGATTAATGAAGCTGTGAATTGAGGATGAGACAGCTGCTGGATCACAAAGAGATGCTTTGTAGGCATATTACTGCCCGTACAAGGAACTCTACAAATTGATAATTTGTTTAGCTAATTGAATCTCTCTGTGAGTGTTATTGCAACTTTTGGTTGGGTTAGGGCATAACCAAGTGTTTATACTAATCTAGATCAGCTACAGGCAAAGCCATCAAGTACTATTGATAGGACCAACAGTCCTTTCAATATTGATGTCACCAGCAGTCACAGCATTCAACAAGGCTGAACCTTAGCAAAATAATCAGGCTGGTGTATGGGTCCTTATCATCCTCAATGCCCTGCTTGCCTCCCTCTGTTTCCTCCATGGAGTGTCCGGTGTCCTTCTGGCAATGTTCAGGCGCTCAGACTGCCCTCTTTGTGCATTTCCAATCCAGCCGGCCTGATATCAGTGATCCACATTTGTTTCTTTGTTCCTGAGTTTCTCCTCATTCCTATCAAGGGTACCTGCCCTGTATCACATCTCTTATTCTTGGTCAGAGTAGGAAGTAGAAATAAGAAAATGGAAAGCTGATCTACTGTAGGAAGGAGATAAAATTATTAATAATAATATCCTTTTGCTTGTGCTTACCATCCCTCCCTCTATGAACAGAAATACAGTATTCCAGAAATATGTTATCCTTTTGTGTCAGAAAGATTGCTAAAGAGATAGAACTAATATTGGATGTATATGAGTGTGTTCCAGAATGACAGGAATCCAGGGTTCTTCAGCCAACTCCCATCACCTACCACTCCACTAATTGAGCTTGTGCCAAAGTCATGCTGGTGAAACCAAATTTGTATCCCAGTCCTTGTTCTAATTGCTACAGCATTTAGATATGGTGGGTCCTTCCCTCCTCCTTAAAAGACTTTCTTCACTTGGCTCTTGAAGCGCTGCTCTCTTAATCTTCCTCCCACTTCGTTGACCAGTCTTTTTTCAGTCTCTTTTTCTGATTTCTCCTCATCTCCATGACCTCAAAATGCAGTATGGTCCAAGGATCATTCCTAAGAAAGTTTCATGTGTCAAAATTTTGGATATTATTTATAAGCTCATGATTCCTAAATTTAGTCTCTAGCCTGGACCCTGCACCTGTCTTCACCTCATATTGCCGAAGCCAATTCCAAACCCCATTAGATGGCTAACAATGTTCTCATACTTAACATATCCCAAACGGAGATTCTGATCTATAATCTCAAGCCTGTTCCTGTTAAGATTTTCTCTGTCTCAGATAATAAAAATTATTTTTATCTCAGAATAAAAACCTTGATATCATTTTTGACTCTTCTCTTTGCTTAATACTCAACAACATCAAACTCAACAAAAAAATTTTATTGATTCTACCATTACAATATATCCCCAAATTGACTTTTCACCATTTCCACACCTGGTTCAAGCCACCATTGTCTATTACCTGGATTATTGCGGTAGCCTCCATTGTGTTGAATGGACGAGCGAATACAACTACAGAAATTCACAGTTACAACAGATACAAATTTAAAATTTTCACATGTAGAGAAGCATGCAAATCTTGATATAAGAAGAAATAAGAGTTAAGTCTGGCAAACTATCAGAACAGAATGGAAAGAGGAATATGTTAAGCTTGCTGCTTAGAATTGATCAAATTTTATTGGCCCAGTTAATTTCATAATAGAGAATCTTTAGACCAAAATTGCACTAATCCAACATACGGTGATATTTTACATGAGCTATCAGAAGAAATGTAATTTACAAACTTTTTTATACAGGCTAGTAGGAAAGAATCAGAGTTTTAAAAGTTGAGAGGCAGCCATCTCGTAAGTTGAAGCTGAGATCTGAGACTTAGAGAGTTCATATGGCTTGTCCAAAGTCAAAAGGCTGTTGACTCCAAGTTCAGCTCCATTTTTACTAGACTGTGCTGTTTTGGCAAATTGAGAGGCTTCATCAAACGCTTTACATGTGGCAGCCTGCCCTGCCTTTTTATTATTCCTTTTTTGACCAGAATTCTCTTTCCTTCCCTCCAGCCCTTCAACCAGCTCTTCCTTCCTTTCTTTAATAAGTAAGAGTCCAAAAGCTGGTGATACGTACTAGTCCATGTACATCAAAGGAGATCATTAGATTGATTGGTTGAAAATTAAATAACCATATGTAAATATTGCTTCATAGACTTTTTTTTAATTCTACCTTCTTTTACCGTTGATTTTCATATAATAAAAGAAGGAGTAAGGTGGTAAAAGGTGACCCATAAATTCAGAACATATTAGACGGTAACGAATGGCCCAATTAAGTATCTTAATAAAAGATTTTCTGTTTAAATGAGAATTATTAATAAGGGTCAATGGATTGTCTATAATATAATCAAAGGAAGACTAGAAGTAGATTTGTCTAAAGAACTATAAGTCAATTATGTGCAAGAACTACAAAAAAAACTAATCACAGGGGGCTGGCCCAGTGGTATAGTGGTTAAGTTTGCGTGTTTTACTTTGACGGCCAGGGGTTCCCGGGTCCAGATCCTGGGGGTAGACCTATACATGGCTCATCAAGCCATGCTGTGGCAGCATCCCACTTACAAGAAATAGAGGAAGATTGACACAGGTGTTAGCTCAGGGCAAATCTTTCTCAAGCAAACATAGGGAGGTTGGCAACAGATGTTAGCTCAGGGCCAATCTTCCTCACCAAAAAAAAAAAAAAAAAAAAACCAAAACCCTAACCATACATTAACGTCTTGTTGAGGATGGAAATTTTGAATGATTGTTTTTATTGCACAGACCTCGTAACTTCTATGGACCAATCTTGGGATAATTGAAGAAAAAGCCAAAAAAGAAAACACTGCAACTGAAGTGTAACGTGTAATAAAGACGCAGAAGCTACGTTTGCAGCACAGATAGGTGGAGTTATTCTCTGGCAATGTTTAGGAGATGCAGTACTCATGATTTTTTGCTGATGGTTGTGCTGGATAAAACATAAGCTTTGACACAATGACAGGAGGCACTTTGTACTTCAGAGTTGTGGTCAGGCACAATTCAGGTATAGATTTTCTAAGTGTTTAAAAAAAGAATCAGTTGTTTTTAGTGAACTGATAATTAGAATATCATTGCATTTTTTGGCAACAGCTTAATTGAGATAAAATTCACACACTATATAATTCAGTTATTTGAAATGTATAATTTAATGGTTTTTAGAATATTCGCAGATATGTGCAGCCATCACTAGTCAATTTTAGAACCTTTACATCATCTCAAGAAAAAAAGTCTTGTACCCTTTAGCTATCAACCTCCATATTCCCTCAATGCCCCCAGCTCTGAACAACCATTTACCTGCTTCCTTTCTCTCTGTTTATCTATTCTGGACATTTCATGTAAATTGTGTCATATATGGTCTTTTGTGACTGGCTTCTTTCACTTAGTGTAATGTTTTCAAGGTTTACCTATAATAGAGCATGTATCAGTACTTCATTCCTTTTCATGTCCAAAAACCATTCTATTTTATAGATGTGTTAGATTTTGTTTATCCAGTCATCCGTTGACAGACATTTGAGTTTTCTGCACTTTTGGCTATTGTAAATAATGCTGCTATAAAACACTCACGTACAAGCCTTCCTGTGGATGCACGATTTCATTTCTCTTGGGTATACGCCTAAGATGGAATTCTTAGGACATATTGCAACTCTATGTTTCACCATTTGAGGAAGTGCCAGACTGATTTGCAAAGTGGTTCCACCATTTTTACCTTCCTAGTAGCAATGTAGAAAGGTACAGATTTCTCCACGTCCTTGTCAACACTTGTTATTTGATTTTTTGATTCTAGCCATCCTGGTAATGAAGTGGTATCTTAATTGACTTTCCCTAATGACAAAGATGCTAAGTATTTTTGTGTGCGTGCTTCTTGGTCATTTGTATATATTCATTGGACAAATATCTATTCAGTCAAATCCTTTGCCCACTTTTAAATTGGGTTGTTCGTCTGTTTATTATTGAGTTTTAAAAATTCTTTATATATTTTACATACAAATTCTTTATCATATATATGATTTGCAAGTATTTTCTCCCATTCTGTAGGTGTCTTTTTATTCTATTGATAGTGTCTTTTGAAGCATATAAGTTTTTAATTTGATGAAGTCCAATTTGTTTTTCCTACTGTTGCTCATGCTTTTGGTGTCAGAGCTAAGAATTCATTGCTAAATCTGAGATATGAAGATTTAACCTTATGTTTTCCTCTAAGAGTTTTATAGTTTTAGCTCCTACATTTAAGTCTGATCCATTTGTGTTATTTGTATATGATAGATGATAAGGGTCCAATTTTATTCTATTTTGGCTATCCAGCTGTCCTAGAATCTTCACTGAAAAGAATATTCTTTCCTCCATTGAATTGTCTTAACACCCTTGTTGAAAATCAGTTGACCATAGACACATGGGCTTGTTTCTGTACTCTCAATTCTATCCCATTGATTTATGTGTTTATCCTTATGCCATTACTGTGACTTTGTAATAAGTTTTGGAATAAGGAAATTTGAGTCCTCCAACTTTGTTCTTCTTTTTCAAGATTGCTTTGACTATTCTGGATCTCTTGCAATTCTACATGAATTCCAGGATCAGCTTGTCAATTTCTACAAAGAAGCCAGCTGGCATTATGATAAAGATTGCATTAAATCTCTAGAGCATTTTGGGTAGTATTGCCATCTTAGCAATAGTAAGTCTTCCAATTCATGAACATAGAATGCTTTTCCATTTATTTGGATCTTCCTTAATTTCCTTCAACTATATTCTGTCATTTTCAGGGTATAAGTTTTGTATTTCTTTTGTTCAATTTATTACTATTTTGTCATTTTTATTGCGATTGTAAATGGAATTGTTTACTTAATTTTATTTTTGTATTATTTATTTAAAATGTATAGAAATAAAATCTATTTTTGTATATTGATCTTGTAATCCTGCAATTTTGCTGAGCTGGTAATTGGTTTTAATACTTTATTAGTGGATTCTTGAGGATTTTCTATATACAAGATCACATCATCTGTAAATAGAGATAGTTTTGCTTCTTCTTTTCCAGTTTTGATGCATTTTATTTCTTTTTCTTTACTAATTGCCCTGGCTGGGAACAAGTACAATGCTCAATAGAAGTGGTGAGAGTGACTTCCTTGTCTTGTTCCATATCTTAGAGGGGAATCATACAGTCTTTCACTTTTAAGTGTGATGTTAGCTGTGGGATTTTCATAGCTTCCCTTCATTAGGTTGAGGAAGACTACCACTGCTTTACTTAGATGCCTTAGTAAACCATTAAGTGTTAATGGAGGCCATTAGACCCTTAATTAATTAAATAATTGATTAACATTAATTTAATAATGGATTATTTAAAAAATTGTATAAAATACAGCAAAGCACTAAGGATGCTCTAAGAGATACTTGTCTATCCACTAATATAAAACAACGTGTTAATATTGTCATCTTGTATTGTGAGACTGATTTTGTAATACAGAATGTTTAATAAGGAGTTGATAATCACTTAGTCCCTTGCATGATCCCATTTCTTTCTCTCTCTCTTCCTCTCTAGATGAAAGCAAGTGCTATCATCAATTCTATGTGTTTCTTTCCAGACTATGTTTGGTTTTGGTGTGTTTCTTTTGGTGAGGGAGATTGGCCCTGAGCCAACATCTGTTGCCAATCCTCTTCTTTTTGCTTGAGGAAGATTGTCCCTGAGCTAACAGCTGTGCCAATCTTCCTCTATTTCATATGCGAGATGCTGCCTCAGCATGGCTTGATGAGCCATGTGTAGGTCCATGCTTGGGATCCAAACCCGCTAATCCTGGGCCACCAAAGTAGAGCACGTGAAGTTAACCACTATGCAACCAGGCTTGCCTCCAGACTATGTTTTTTAAATGTGTGATACACACAGATGTAAAATATTGCATTAGTTTATGTTTTAATACATTAATTTATATTTCTGATCTTTCTACAACCTGCTTTTTTCACATATTGTTTTCAAGATCTATTCTACTTGAGTGTGGATTTACTCATATAAGCTACTTTCTGCTTTCTAGTGAACCCAGCAGTCCAGTAGTCCTTTTTTCAAAAGTTCTATCATAACTGATTTATAGACATTGAGGCTACTGCTACGTTATGTTTTTAGTTGTTTGTTTCTTTTGTTTATGTACCATGATTAACAAGATGCGGTAAATATTCCCATACAAAGCTGTCTTCTCATATATACATACAAGAATTTCTTGCCCACATTCATGTAAAAGAGAAATTGCTAGATTGTTGTCAAGATATATTTTTACCTTTAGCAGAGAGTGCCAAATGGCTTCAAAATGTTTTGCCCTATTATTTTCTTTAAGCAGTTATATCCTTGCTAAATTCCTGTAACATTTATTGTAGTAAAGCACTTTATTCTTTGCCAATTTTTGGATACAATGTGGTATTGAGGTATTTTAATTTTGTTCTCTAAACTTTAGATTCCAGAAAAAGAGAAAAACCTGTTCCAATTTTGATTGTAGATATGTATATGTGTGATATATATATATACACACATATATACATTTTTCATTATTTTTAGATTATTTATAAATTATAATTTGTAGGTTATTTTGTGGAGGATTAATGTAAGTATGATACTGAATCTTAACTTCATGAATATCCATACCTTGTATAAATCTATTAACTTTGAGTAATGATATAGATCATTATTTTCTTGTTCAATTATTTTTGCATCCTTAGAAAACTCCATAATCTTAATACTCTTAGAGACTCAGGTTGTTAGAATTTCACTGATTATTTTTGCTTCTATTTTTAATGGGAATACATAAGTGTTTAAATTTTACTATCCTTTTCCAGTTTGATAATTTGTTTAAAATAGAAATTATTTGATGCTTGAAAGTTTTGTAAAATTGCTTGTTTTGAAGTTGTAGGAGATCCTTTCCCTTTTAATATACTTCACTAATATGTATTTTCTATTTATTCTTAATTAAGTTTTGGTGATTATTTTTTAGATTTTTCATTCTGTGATGTTTAAAAAATTGATTTAAATATTATTAAATATATGTTTACATTTTGTTTTAGTTTTTACTATATCTATCCTAATACAAAGTATTTGTACCTTCTCTTCTTTTCCCAATCAATGTTTTGGGAGATGTGTCTCTTATATTTGAGTTTCAAAAAGCCTATTTTGAATTTGTTAGTTCTCTATCTATTTTTGCTTATTATATTTTACTCTTAAGTTTGTTGTTTTCTTCCTTGTATTTCCTTTAAACTTTCAGTATATAGTATTATGAGTTGAGAAATTAGTAAATATGTTTAGTCATTTTTTTAATGTAATAAATACATTTATAGATATAAGTTTATCTCTAAGTATCTTCTTAGTGGCAATCAACAAATTTTATAACGTGTAATACTTTCGCTGTAGTACAGGACTAAATACTTTATAATGTTCATAATATTAATTGCCTTAGCTCACAGTTTATTTCATAGTATATACATTAAATAAATATTTACTATAGCAGAATACGAATATTTAATAATAGAAAATGTGTACATTTTGATTCCTAGTTTTATTGGATTTACCTAAACTGTCTTTTCAGTATTAATTTCTATATTAATGGCATCAATTCAGAGAATGTAGTATATGTGTTATTGATTCCTTGGAGTTCTTAGTTTCCTAAAATATAGTACATAAATTGAGTTTTTTTTTTCTATTTTTAAGTCAAGTTTATTGAGGCTTAATTTACATACAATGAAATGCACCCATGATAAGAGTATATTTCAACTAGTTATGACAAATATATACACCCACGTAAGTGCCACCACAATCAAGATAGAACATTTCCTTCACCCCTGAAATTTTTCTCATCGCCTTTATGGCCTACACGCACTAATCCCAGATATAAGCACTGCATCTCTGCTTTTATTACAATAAACAACTTGGTCCTTTCTAGAACATCATGCAGACAAACTCATACAGTATGTACTTTTTTAGTATGATTTTTTGGCTCAATATAATGCGTTTGAGATTCATCTATGCTCTTGTGCTTGTTATTAGTTCACTTTTTATAATGTTACATAGTATTCTGTTACATGAATATCTTAATTTATTTATCCGTTCCTCTAATGATGGCATTCGCATTTTTCCCAGCTTTTGGCTATTATAAATAAATCTTCTGTGAACATTGACATCTTCTTTTGTGGAGGTACTTTGCATTTATCCTTTTAAAAATTTTATTGTGCTAAAAACATTTAACAAGAGATTTACCCTCTTAAAAATGTTTGTTTACAATACGTTATTGTTGACTACAGATACAATATTGAACAGCAGATCTCTAGAACTTATTCATCTTTCTTCAATAAAACTTTTGAACATCACTGATGAGCAGGGAAACGTAAATCAAAACCGGAATGAGACATCACCTCACACCTATTAGTATGGCTGTTATAAAAAAGACAAGCTATAACAAGTGTTGGTGAGGACATAGAGAAAAGGGAACCCTTGTACATTGTTGATGGAAGTGTAGTCAGTATAGAAAACAGTATAGAATTTCCTCAAAAAATTAAAAATAGAACTACCATATGATCCAACAATTCCACTTCTGGGTATTTATCCCAAGAACATGAAAACACTAATTCAAAAAGATACATGCACCCTTATGTTCATTGCAACATTATTTATAATAGTCAAGACAGAAAAATGATCTAAATGTCCATCAATGGATAAGTCGATAAAGAAAATTTGGTATATATATGCACTGGAATATCATTGAGCCATAAATAAGAGTGAAATCTTGCCATTTGTGACAACATGGATAGACTTTGAGAACATTATGCTAAGTGAAACAAGCCAGACAGAGAAAGAAAAATACCCTATGATCTCACTTATATGTGGGATCTCAGAAAACAAAAACTAAAGCAAAAAAAAAAGCAAGGACATAAGTACAGAGAACAAATTGGTGGTTGGCAGAGGCAGGGCATATGGGGTGGGCAAAGTGGATGAAGGAGGTCAAGAGGTACAGATTCCAGTTACAAAATAAATAAGTCATGGGTATGTTATGCACAGCGTGGTGGCTATACTTAATAATACTGTCTTGCATATTTAAAAGTTGCTGGGGTCAGCCCAGTGGCAGAGCGGTTAAGTTTGTGCACTCTGCTTCAGTGGCCTGGGGTTTGCTGGTTCAGATCCCAGGTGTGTTGCAGGGTTTGTCAGTTCGGATCCCAGGTGTGGACCTAGGCACTGCACCCAGGATCCGAACTGGTGAACCCTGGGCTGCTGAAGCAGAATGTGTGACCTTAACTGCTATGCCACCAGGTCAGCTCCTACTTCGTAAGAAATGTTAAAATCAAGAAGTATTAGTCTTTCTCAAGATTGATTTAGCTATTTGGAGTCTTGTGATTCCATATGAATTTTAGAAATCTTTTTTCAATTTCTGTAAAAAATGCTACTGGGATTCTGATAGGGATTGCACTGAATCTGTAGATGATTTTGGGTAGTATGGATATTTTAGCACTAACTCTTCCAATCCATGAACATGGACGTCTTTCCATTTGTTTGTGTCTTGATTAATCCACAATAGGGAAAGAATAGTCTCTTCAACAAGTAGTTTGGAAAAACATATCCACAAGTCTTTCACCTCCTCAATTAAGTTTATTTCTAGGTGTTTTATTCTTTTGGGTGCTATTGTAAATGGCACTTTTTTCCTAATTTCCTTTTCAGATAATTCATTTTTAGGGTATAGAAATGCAACTGATTTTTGTATGTACATTTTGTGTCCAGTACCTTTACTAAATTTGTTTATTACTCCTAACAGTTTTTTTCATGTGTTCTTTAGGCTTTTCTATATATAACATTACGTCATCTGCTAACAGGGACAATTTCACTTCTTCCTTTCTCATTTGAATGTCTTTTATTTCTTTTTCTTGCCTTATTGAACTCAAGAGCTAAACCCCTTTCTCCCCTGGGTGAAGCTGGGAGCTAGAGCGTCTCTTCCTGTTTATATGGCTTTGCACTGGGGGCGGGGTCTCTGGTGAGTGGGTGTCTCCAATCTCCCAGTGGCTTCTGTGGGTCTGGTTTTGCATTCTTCCGGGGTGCAGGAGACTTTTAATTAGTTTCTGCCTTCTCACAAAAGGAATTTGCCCAGGAATTGCTGTTGAATTGGTGTCTTTGTGGAGAGGAGGGGGGCCCAAGGCGTCCTACGCCACTATCTTGCTGATGTCACTCCTTGCACTTGCCATTTATCTTGAGTAAATAACTACGAGGGGAATTCCTTGGAAATACGGTTCATGTCTATGTGACTTTAGAAGAAACTGCCAAACTCTTCTAAGGTGTTTGAATCTTTAATACTCCCTAAAACTGCTCTACTTTCTCAACAATACTTGGTACTTCCAGTGTTTTAATAGAATGGTCTGGAGAGACTTAGTAGAACAAAATTTGAGGAAAAACTTGAACTATATGAGAAAGTTTTCCTGTGGACCTCAAGGGGAAGAGCTTGTCAGGAAGAAGGAACAGCAACTGCAAGGACTTTAGAAAAAATACCTGGAACGTATGAGGGAATCTGGTGTGACTGGAGTGAAGGGAGCACAGTGAAGGAAAATGAGAGATGGAGGGGGTCATACTTTGTAGGATGCTGTGGCCATAGTGAGGGCTTTGGCTGCAGAGTCACAGCAGTAACTATAACAAAGTTTGAGGAGTGAAAGGATTGATCTAGCTGAGCTGTTGAGAAGAAACCTTAGGAGTGTGCAGAGCAGAGCAGAGACAGAATTAAGACACTACTGTAGTTATCCACACAAGAAAAAATAGTGGCTGGGACTAAGCTGGAAGAGTGGAGATGGTGAGAGATGGGAGGATTTTGGATATATCTGAAGGTAGAGTTGGCGTAATGCCCTAGTAGAACTGGATGTTGTCAGAGAAAGAAGGGAATCAAGACTGGCCCAAGGTTTTCCCTGAACAACTGATTTACCAGAAACTGAGACGGGGAAGAATGCAGTTAGAATAAATTTGGGGAGAATATCAGGAAATCTGTTTTAGACATGAGATGTGTTTTAGAAAGTAATCCAAGTGGATATGTTGAGTAGGCATTGCATTTATAAATCTGAAGTTCAGAAGAGAAGTTCCAGGCAAGTTCCAGGCAATGGGATCATTAACGTGTTGACATTTTTTTTTTTAAAGTATGCTTTTTTTTGGTGAGGAAGATTGGCCCTGAGCTAACATCTGTTGCCAATGTTCCTCTTTTTTTCTCTCCCCAAAGCCCCAGTACATAGTTGTAGATCCTAGTTGTAGGTCATTCTAGTTCTCTGTGGGATGCCACCACAGCATGGCCTGATGAGCAGTGGTGGGTCCACATCCGGGATCTGAACCAGCAAACCCCAGGACACTGAAGCGGAGGGCGCGAACTTAACCATTATGCCACCAGGCCAGTCCCTGTACGCCACCAGACAGTATTTAAAACTGTAAACCTGTTTTACTGTTCTTATTCTATGCTCAAGATAGTTTAGTTTGTTGTTTTTTGTTTGACATTACACTTTGGAACCCTTCCAGTTTTCATGACACTTCATAGAAATCTACACATTCTTTAGTAATTTATCAGTAATTACATCTATCGACATTCCAGCTGTTTCATTTGGTATCTTCCTCTCTCAAAATCAGAAAACCAAGACTAAAATGATGCCTGACAACCTTGCCAGCTCAGCACTTCTGGAGGCACTGAGTATGTGACTCAGGGAATGTGAATCCAACTTATGGGGTGAGAAAGTAACCTGAGACATCATATCATCATAATTCCCAATATTTGAATGTTTTTAAAATAATTAGCAAAATGAATTTAAAAGAATGATATTTTTAGATGATTAAAACATTCCCTCTAACCAGGGGCTCTTTGTGGCAACTTAAGAAATCGTTTTGTGCTCTGGAGAACACTTCAGCCCTTTGAAACATCACATAGTCTAACATGTGTATGAGGAACATACATAGAACAGCATTTTTACTGATTCAAGTCTGGAGCAGTAATTATAATGAAAGTTAACTTTGGCTAACCATCCAATATAAACAAGGGAAATCTCTCCTATCATACTCCAGGAAATGTGAATTTTAAAATATTCATATCGAAGTTTCTCATGAGTGGTATTATTCTAGTCTTGTGTGTGTAGACTTGATGATACAAAGATGAAGTCTTGGTGACATCATCTTTTCAGTTTTCTTAACTTAATTTGTTTAGAGTTGGAGAGAACTAACGGTACAAGATGACCTGAGATTTCTTCTTGCTCAGTTACACCCCGCTGGGCTTTTCTCGTGTTCAAAAACACAAATTGTATTTAGTAATCGACAATTGTTCTTGGTATTCGGGGAACAATTTATATGTTTTTTTTACCCTGTATATTTGACATAACATTCTCAATTCCTTTTTAATCAATTAAAGGTGGTTGCAGGCCCTTGTTTTATGATTTGGGATGAATAAAACAAACCTCTTTTAATAAAAGTGGGTAATGTACTTCCCTCTGGAACAGCTATATACAGATATTTACAAAAAGCCTGGTGCCGTATTTTTAACCTGTAACTTACAGTTCTCATTTCCAATCTCCTTGTAGTATTTATTTTTACCGTGGCTGACAGAAAGCTTGGAAACAGATGCTAATTTACAGTTTTACCCCATGGCTCACGTCCTCTTGCAGAATATAGCAAAAAATATATCCGGCTCAAAGAAGAGTGTGTTTTTGTTTGTTTTGTTTAGTTTTTTACTTTTATTTTGTAATAATTATAAAGTCACAAGAAGTTGTAAAGTAGTTCATGTACCCTTTACCCAGTTTCACCCAATGGTTGCATCCTAAAGAATTATAATACAATGGCAAAACCAGGAATTTGATGATGGTAAAATGTTGTGTGATAGTTCTATTGTTCTATGTCATTTTATTACATATGTAGATTTGCGTAACCCCCACAGTGTGCATTTATATGAGATGTAATAACATAGTTTTTTTAATTAAAGTGTCAGTGCTCATACATATAAATAGGGGCTGTCCCTCAAGATAATTACCTTGAAAGACTATACACTTTTTTTAAATATGGATATTGTGTGCAAAAGATTTCTGAAGCTCTCTTCTCTTGTAACTGTGCTTCCAACTCATTTGAAAAACACAAAAGAAACTCACCCAGAGAATTAATCCTGTCCTGCAGCCTTACTTTATTCCCTCTTAAAGTTTCTGTCTCATTTCCTACTTTGGCAGAACTAAACCCTCAATTCTTTTCTTAAACCTATGACTTTCCCATTGGCTACTTCAGTCTCAGCCAACTGCTTTGTCTCCAAATTCTCTGAGAAAATAAGACCCTTACACATGAACTCCTTTGACTTCCTATTAACCTTTGATACACTGGAGGAAGTAGGCTTCTCATCTGAAACCACTTCCACTTTCTCTTGCCACCTTTGTGAGGGACAAAGAGATAATGATGGCTTTCCTACTGGAGAAAAGTCCCTGATGCTCTCACCTCTCCTTTTCTCTTCTCCTGCCTCTCATCTCCTTTGCAAACTATGCCATCCCTCCCAGGCCCCACACAACCCAATGCATCATGTTCTCAGCTAGCCAAAAAGTACTTCATCTGCTGGATGTTAAAAGATATAATTATTTTAATTGTAGAGAGAGATATATATCAAAGAGGGAGTTTAGATAATATTTTGTATTGGGGGCCATTTTTACCAGTTAGATGGCTTGTAGCTCTGACCACATGTGTGTTGACACATGATGCCCTGACTTCAGAGGTGGAATGCACAAATCATGTTCTTCCAGGGAGTGACACAGCTTAATCAAAACAAAATTGTACTCAAGTCACCCCTCATCAAATCACTTGGGTAGAATGTTTGTCAGCAATATCCTATTATAGCAGAAGTGTTCAATGGATAGTTTATAGCTGGCAGTATACTTTGAAAAGGGTTCTGAGATATAATGTAGAAAATCTAGTTTTATTTATTTATTTTGTGAGGAAGATTGGCCCTGAGCTAACATCTGTGCCAATCTTCCTCTATTTTGTATGTGGGACACCATCACAACATGGCTTGATGAGCAAGGTATAGGTCAGCACCCAGGATCCGAACCCAGTAAAGCAGAGCGTGTGAACTTAACCACTATGCCACCGGGCTGGCCCTCAAATCAAATTAGTTTTATTAATATTTGAACACATATATTTCTGTGTGAAATAGGTATCTTCAGTGTGTACAGACATTTTAAGCCATATTTGAATATATTTCACCTTGCAGTTTGAATATTTTCATTGTGTCATGAGTATGGCATATTTCAATATTTTCAATAGCGGAAGATAGAAAACAGAATATTTGATTTGTGTGAGCCTGCTGTGTGTATATAATGCTTTCTCAGAGGAAGAACGCTTATTTTTGTGACCCAATTAGAAATATGCTGAAATAATCAACAGTAATTTGGAGAGTCAGTGAACCCAGGGGTCTGTAAGTAATGGCAAAGCTGATCCCATACTAATGTTCGCCTCAAAATTGCCCCATTTCCTACGTAAGTGCTGTTCAAAAATTTAAACTACCTCAGGCTAAAACCTGTTAAATTCATTGTCAGTTCATTTGCAAATTCATCTTTCTCCCTAACCTGAAAATGTTTGAATTTGTTAATCCATTTAGTCAGCAGTTGACTGTGGAAGTTTTGCTTACCCTAGGCAAACCGGAAATTGCCTACCTTCCAAATCCCATTTGTTGACTCACACACTCGTGTTTTTGCATTTTGTTCACAGTAACATTTTGGGTGGCTGGGGGAGGGTGGCCCACCTGCTCTCTCTCTGTGGTAAAGTCAGATTTGCATTTAGAACACGCACTGATTTAATAACAATAGCGTTCTATCCAAATCTGCTGTGAGACTATGATGAAATTCTTGTTCAAATTAGTCAGTGAACCGCCTGCTTAGGGGTTGTTAAAATGCTGATGCTGTGATAAAAGTCATTTCTTCTCAAGTTCCTCAGAGACATCCTAATGAAGCTTCCTGGTTGGAGTAGGGTAGAAAATCTATTTTGCGATATTTAGAAAAGACAACGTTGCAGGTGCCAACGTTCACAAACAGAATGCCAATCATGTAGTATCTAAATGGGCAAAAAATGAAAGAGTAGATTGTATTAAAATAATTCCCTCATTCACAGTCAGCTATTGCACTTGCCAAGCTAATGTTATCCATTAGCATCCCAAAGTAATCAGAATTAGTATTTTAATAAAAGCATGATACCTGGTATAGTTAACACTAACTTGGCTGGTAAATGCTTTTGTTTTTTCAGCTGCCATCAAAACTGTTGATCTCTGTTGCCTATGGTCTTGTTGATCTTCAGAAAATCGTGACGTAGTCTAAGAATTCACGAAAATGGTCCTTGCTTTTGGGTACTCAGGATATTGAATTTTGCATAGTTTATGAAGACGGGATTTTAAATGTACTCTAAGTTGAGCAGTAGAGAACAAATATTCCAGTAATATTATTTTTGAAAAAAAGCAGTTTTGTCTTATCCTGATCTAAATAGCTATAGGTAAGCAATATAATAAAGCCTTTGGCCAGTAAAGTGCAGCTGTCTCCCAAATTGACTCTCTGCTTCTACTATTCTTCTCTATAACTTAGTCTCTGCAGAGCTCCAAACGGGATTCTTTTAACAGATGAGTCAGATCATCTTATCCTGCTGCTCAACAGTGACTCTCCAGTCTCCCTCGGAATTAAAACTAAAGTCCTCAAATGCCCTACAAAGCCTTTTTGAGGTGAATGCCATGATTTCCCTGCCCTCGCCCCCATTCTTCTCCTCTCTGACTGTACTCTGGCCTTAGAGCACTTGCATTGACTTTTTTCTCAGTTCAGGATATTCCTCCCCTGCGTACTTGGCAAATCCTTCAAGTTCTTGCTCATCTTTCAGTGTGAGATACTACACCACGCTATTTAAAACTAGAACCCTCAATGGTAACTTGGAGCACCCGTTCCCCCTTACACTGTTCTCTTTCTTCTTTTTTCCAATAGCATTTATCCTCTTCGAGCATTCTCTGTAAGTATTTAGCATACCATATAATTCTCAAGAATTTTCAAGCTTTTACAGCACTTGCAAGCTAACAGGTCAGCCTGCTGCCATTTCACGGATGCTGGCAGAAGACATCAGACTGGGTCAGAGAGAAAGGATTTTATTACTTATAACGCAGCAAACCACATGAACATCAGCATATTTGTATCAGTCCCCCTTGCCTCAAGTCTGCGGGTGACGTGGATGGGCCCAGCTGGATGCCTGCACACCTACTGTATAGTGTTACAAGAGACGAACGTGAGCTCGAGGAACCCGAATTCCTTTATAGTGTGCAATATGCATGCCTACTCTGATAGTATCTCAGAGGGAGATCCTATCTCTGTCTTTCAAGGCTGCTCACAGTACAAATATTCTTGTTACTAACAGGCAGAGAAAGGGCAGGCAAAACCTCACTGGGAGGATGTGTAGAAACACAAGAGACCCATGGAGAATTATCTCCCAACTACAATATAAAGTTTACAGTTTATTACTGTGCTTCTCCCAATGTAAATTCCCTGAGAGATTTTATTTGTGCATTCATATACTCAAAACGCATGGAAAATAGATTTAGACTTTGTTTTTTTCAACCCACAATCCCCAAATCTGCTACTTCCTCCTTTGGTGAATTTAGTCAAAATAATCTCTATTCATATATCAATTTTTTCAACCATAAAGTGGGAATAGTAAGCAACACTTCTCTAACACGTTGTGATAAGAATTTAATGAGAAGTGTCATTAAGTGCTGGAATTCTCCAAGTCTCAGGTGTCGATGGGAAATCGAATCTCATCCTTATTCTTTATGGTCTCACTTCAGCCATTTGGGATAACTCTCAAATGTATTTTGCTAACCCAGACCTTTTCTCTGATACTTAGTCCTATCTTTCCCATCTGACCTCATAGGCATGTGCACCACAACTGAATTCTTGTTGATCTTCCCAAGTTGGGTCCTCTTCCAGGGTCCCTTAACAATAAATGCCACCTCTATCCATTTATTTGTGCAAGCCATAATCCGTGAATCATCTTTGATTTTCCTTCTCTCTCAACCCATTCCACCCTCATATTCAATGACTCTTCACTTCTTGTTAATTTTACCTCTTAAATATCTTTGGACTGTATCTACTTTTTCCATCTCTACTGATAGAAACATGAATCTAAGGCCAGTGATTCCCAACTCTCAGGCCAATGCCTCCTGTTTATAGAAAATATTTTATAATACCTCCTTAATCTACTGAAACAAATTCATATATAATATAACCAACCTCACACAAAATTTAAACACAAAATAAAAATATTTTAGCTGTAATATGAAGTACAAATAGAAGAAAATTTTATTAAAGTAATGCATATTTCAATATGTAAATATCAGGCATGGCTAGACCAGAATACCTAACAATGTTGTCAGAGGTTTGTACCTACATAAAGAATCATTCTGAGGGGTCGGCCCGGTGGCACAGCGGTTCAGTTCACACATTCCGCTTCAGTGGCCCAGGGGTCGCCAGTTCAGATCCCGGGTGCAGACTTATGCACCGCTTGTCAAGCCATGCTGTGGCAGGCGTCCCACATAGAAAATAGAGGAAGATGGGCATGAATGTTAGCTCAGGGCCAGTCTTCCTCAGTGAAAAGAGGAGGATTGGCAGCAGATGTTAGCTCACGGCTAATCTTCCTCAAAAAAAAAAAGAAAACAAGAATCATTCTGGATTTGAACGCTACAAAGGCAGACTGACACAGGTCCATTGTATTGGACTCAAATACCAGGAGCAGCATTACTTTCAGTGATATGATTTTCCAAAATGGCCAAAAGTCTTAGCAACTTCCCAAACAAACTGAAGTACAATTACGTCTCCCGTTACCTAGTAGTTGCATCCCTGGGAAATTCAGTGGATACCTAGATCATGCAATAATATTGTGTTTATATGCAAAATGCAATTAGATTCTAGACAGGTTTTTCATTTATATGGAAGTCCATGCTTTTTAGTGGGCTATTGTAAGGTTTTGCGAGACACAGACAATTGCCCCTTTAAATTTAAACATCCTGTACCTTGCCAGATAAGCCTAGTAGATCTGGACTTCACTTACCAATAAGTGCCAGTAATCAGTAGCCACCTCCCAAAAAATACAACAAAACAGAACAAAAACATTCTCATTAATTTCCAAAATTGGCCCTGAAAGGGTATGGCACTCCCATTGAGAACCATTGCTATAGACCAAGTCACCTTTATTCTTAATTCGTTAGCCTCCTAATAGTCTTTTCAGCTTCACAATTCTCCCCTCTAATTTATTCTCTACCTTAGCCAGAGCTGTTTCTCAAACCCAAATTTGATTATTTCCCCTGTATTAATTGTAGTTCTCCAGAACAGAACCAATAGCATATGGAGATATATATATATATATAGACATATGTAAAGATTTATTAAATAATTGGCTTATGCAATTATGGAGGCTGAGAAGTCCCAAGATCTTCAGTCAGCAAGCTAGAGACCCAGGAGAGATGATGGCATAAGTTTCAGTCCAGGTCCAAAGGCCTGAGAACCTGGAAGATATAGGTTCTAGTCCGAAAGCCAGCGGGCTCAAGACGCAAGTAGAGCCAAAGCTTCTATTAAAGCCTGAGGTCAGGAAGAGATCCATGTGCCAGCTCAAAGCAGCTGGGCAGGAGTTCCCTTTACTCAGGGGAAGGTCAGCTTTTATCCTCTTCAGGTCTTCAACTGATTGGATGAGGCCCACATGTATTGGGGAGGGCAATCTGCTTGACTCAATCTAGAAATTCCAATGTTAATTTCACAGACACATCCAGATATATGTTTCCCCAGATATCTGAGCACCCCACGACCCAGTCAAGTTGACACGTAAGATTAACCATCATGCTGCTCATTACATAAATGCCTTTATTGCTGTTTTCTTCTCTTAAGGCAAAGAAGTTTTGTGTGACTTTTAAGGCCTTATGTTATCTAATTCTCGTTTGCTTTCAAGT
The DNA here is from genome assembly GCF_021613505.1 of Equus quagga. NCBI lineage: Eukaryota > Metazoa > Chordata > Mammalia > Perissodactyla > Equidae > Equus > Equus quagga. Next base: position 42,533,077 of record NC_060281.1, read on the forward strand.
CATATTTCACCATTTTGCATATTCCTCTGTGTGCTTAGCCACACTGACCTTTTTACTCTACAAACTATGATCCTTCACACCACAAGGCCATGGCATATCTATTCTCTCTATGGATTCTTCCTACCACACAAACTTTCCAAGTTAACTCCTAGTTATAGCTACTGTGCTTTGAAGCTATAGCTTTTTGCTTAGAAGCTATAACGACCTTTCAGAAAATTTTATTTTAAACTTTTCTATGTGGCCAGGGGTGACATAAATAAAAATATTTAACAAGTAAGACATGAGAATGAATCAATCAAAACACACGCCAGGCACTGGAGAACATCCTAGGGACCCTAGTCTGTTAGGTGTCAATTCGTTAATTGTTGGATTGTGTTGTGTCTGGGTTGAGACGATCCAGGACATTCCTTGGGATAGAGTAGAGTTGTCAGGAAAGGTAGGCATGAAGAGACTTGGAGAATCAACTATTTACCAAATCTTAACTATTTTAATATTTTAAAACCAGTATGGCTGTTGAAAGTAACACAAATTATTTTATTAATAATAGTAGTATTATTTACCATTGGTTGAATGCTATTATTTAGACTGAGATGGAGTTTACCTATCGATTTTGGCAACACTCTCAATCAGCTCCACTCCTGGAAGACCTTGTTACGGAACATACAGCCCCAAGTCTTCTCCTTTATTACACTTTGTACAATTATAATTTTCATTTGTAAAATGATTTGACTGAATTTTCTACCACTAGATTGTAAATCAGTGAAGGCAGAAACCATATCTACTTTTGCACACCAAAGTATACTAAATACCAATAAGAAAAATGCGGTCTATATTATAGTCAATAAATATTTACTGAAAGGACGAATGTAAATGTCTTTCATTTAGTTAGTACTCAACACGTCTTCATTTCCTTTTTCCCCTCGTTCTTACCCCCAAGTATGACACAGTATATCTGTTTATTTTAATCAACACACAATCAGTAAGCTTCCAGATATTGAGCTACATGAAAGCTTAAGGAGAAAAAATTGAAATTACATAATAAGTCTTGGAATTTCCCTGTCTAATTCTAATGTGCCTAAAATAGATCATGGAATGGGAGACATTTTCTTGATATAATTGCTTCTACTTCCTACCCTCTGAGCTTTGGGTAAACTCAGCCCCAGATCTCAACTTTGGCTTTCCCTCTCACACCAGGCGTTGTGCCTTCTGTTACATTGGATGCATTGCCAACCTGTATCCTCACCCCTAGCAGTGTTATCATGGAGAAAATGGAACTCTAGTCTTCCATCACCTAAAGGACTTAGATTTAAATAACAGCCAGGGTAAAAGGCAATTAATGACCCTAATTATCAGCTCCGAAAAAAACTTATACACAGAAGAAAATGTTTCTAAAGAAAATAACAAGAAATTGTTATGCCTGGGACGAAAATGAATTAGGACACCACAAACTAAGATGAATGTCACGATTAAGAGTCATGGTTGATTTTCAAGTGTCATTTATATTCTTAAACCTTGAAATTTCCAAAACAAAACTGATCTGTACTTTTTCTTGTGTGTATCATCTGGTCTGTTCAATGTTCCACGTAGTTTATGCCTCTGTGAAATTAAATACAATTGGTTTATGGAAACTGAATGAAAGTCTAAATTCAAAGCAGATTTTTAAAATCAAATTCATTCATTTGGTTCACACACTCATTGACCCTGTCCCACCAATTCTACCATCCTTTGTACTTTTCTGTGATTAAACCTAAAAATATGTTTAGATGAGGTCCCACATAAGTGTAGTGAGAAAATATTTTAATTTATTAGTCAATATAATTTTCCCACTATTTCTGTATGTCTATTCTTCCCACACCCTTGCTCTTACCTTAGCCCCAACCAAACTAGAAGAAGGCATTCTGCCAGCATTGCCTTAGGAGAGGTATCCTGCTGAAAACTACACCAAGCAGAAGAATAAAAATCTTGGCTTTTGATTTTCATATAAAATGCCAAGACCCAGGAAGAAAATAGATTTGAAAGAACATAATAAAAACCAGAAGAGTGTTTTTTAACCCCTAGAGTCGAGATAAAATTTGCCACATAGGGACAAAAGGAGGTTAAGTAGGAGGAAAAGAAAAATAGAGAAAAATTTGTAGGAAGGTCTTTGCACCATACCCCTTCTCCCCAAGTTCATTTGGAATGGGAGAATATTAGAATTCTTGGTTTGGTTTGGAAATCTAGCAGTACACAAGTGATGTGTCCTCCAGACACAGAGAACATTCTGGGAAACTGGCAACTTCTGCACGTTATGGGAAAGATTTCCTGTGTACCCTAGAAGAGTAAAGAAGTGTTTAAAGGTCTTTTCATGACCCCAGGAAGTTCATAGTTTCCCATGACCCCATCCAATCAACAAAAGCAGCTAAACATTTCCAGTGCCTGCTAGGTGGATGGTAGCCATGAGTGCAGAGCTGGAACTGGAGAGCTCCTATATTCAGAAGCATACAACATCCTCACAGTGCCCTGCATGCATTGAAGTCTACAGAGCAGGTGAGATGAAATATGGTTCAACAGATGTCATCCGGCACTGATAATAACCAAGCATCAGATGCTCAACGCCCCCAAGCACGCAAAATCAATGCCGCTGGAATTCAGATGCCACAGAGAGGAAATAAGGGCAGGAAAACTAATTTGCCTGCAGTTTGCTTTTTCCATCCAAGAGGAAGCAGGAAGAAAGTGGGAATTCAAGTGATGTATGGAAAAACATTATTTGGGGAGCTTGATTGAAAGGCCTTAGAGAATGACATCAAATGAGTCTTGCCTCACTTACAAACTTTGGTCTTGTCTTAGTCAATTAGGGTTACTATAACAAAGTACCATAGACTGGGAAGCTTATAAACATCAAAAATTTATTTCTGGGGCCAGACCCATGGCCGAGTGGTTAAGTTCACTTGCTCTGCTTCAGTGGCCCAGGGTTTCACCATTCAGATCCTGGGCATGGACCTAGCACTGCTCATCAAGCAGTGCTGAAGCGGCGTCCCACATAGCACAACCAGAAGGACCTAGAACTAGAATAACAACTATGTACTGGGGGGGGGGGGGGGTTAGGGAGAAGAGGAAGAAAAGAAAAAGATTAGCAACAGATGTTAGCTCGGGTGCCAATCTTTAAAAAAAAAAGAATTATTTCTCACAGTTCTGGAGACTGGAAGTCCAAGATCAGGGTGCCAGCCTGGTTGAGTTTTGGTGAGAGGCTTCTTTTAAGTTACAGACTGTCGACTTCTCCTTGTATCCTTGCATAATGGAAAAAGAGCTAGCAAGCTCTCTGGCCTCTTCTTAGAAGCGTACTAATCCCATTTTTGAAGTCTCCACTATCATGACCTCCTCACCTCCCAAATGTCCCACCTCCAAATACCATCGTACTGGGATTAGGATTTCAGCATATGAATTTTGGAGGGACACAAACATTTAGTCCATTGCGGATTTGGACAAGGATATGAAGATTTATGAAGATTTAGATTTTCTGGCATGCCATGATTACAGGTTATAGAACATTTCAGAAACAAACAAAAAGGTTAAACGAGAAGAACGTTAAAGGGACTATGTGACTGTTGTGCTTTCTTTGCTGAGGCTTCAGACAGTTCCATACGGAGGTAGACCAAGGCACCTCTGGTCTCCTGTCTTCCCCATGATCACTATTTTGGGAAGTATGTAGGATTGAAGACCAGGAGTGGAGGGGACAGAAGACAACTAAGGAGGCATTGCCTCCTATCAGTCAAAACATAATACATGCCAGAGAGACACTGCATAGAAAGGAACCATTTTTGACTAAAAAATTAAATCATAAGTTATTGAAGAGGCAAAGGTATGATTAAAACCTAAACTGTGTCAAGATGCAGGGCATTTCTTTGACTCCATCTCACCCATCAGTTTGGACTTTTCTTGGGGAGGATCAGGTAGAGTATGTACCAGCCATCAGATATTTTCTGCCCTTCTGTGTTCTTTGCCACCAAGGGCCACAATTCACTGATCTACCCTGGTGGATTTCCAAATTCCTCTTATTTCCCCACCCTGTGCACCAACTTGCAAACCATTTTACATAGACTTCGAGTTTTAGAATGAATGATCTGGAAGGGAGTGTTGAAGGAATTTGCGTGAAGTCAGACATCTAGCTAACTCACCCTGTCTGGCTCCCTCAAGGTCCTACTGCTCTGCTGCTTCAGCCAGAATAGAGAGAAGCAGTGATCCTGGATATGAAACATACATGCAATGCATCTACATGGAAGCCACAGGTCAGGGGTGCCCAGGAGAAGCGGGGCACATACAGTATAAGAAATTGGTTAATGAAAATCCCTTTGGTGTATAGTGTTTTTTTCATGCGTATAATGGTTTGCAATACATTCCTGGGGGTGTTCCAATCTAAGTGGCTGGTTATAGTCTATTGCACTTGTATTATACTCCTCTAGAATGGAGGACAATTTCCTTCCTGGATAAGGCTGAAAGAGTGACTCTTAGAAATATCTTTAACACTTATAAATGCAGATACCTAATAATGCATCTGTTTCAGTGTTTCTCCAAGTGTGCTTCCTGGAGCCAAGCCTTCAAATTCACCTGACGAATCTGCTAATGGGTGAATGTGAAGCCCTGGCCAAAATCTCCTAAGTCCGTAGAGATAGACTGAGGCTGAGAACTGGCACCAGAACCCTGGGAATCTTTGAATTTCAAAGAACCTGTTTCTTCCCACAAAAGGTTGAGAACAGCTTTTGCAGCTCTTCATAAACCCTGCCGCCATAAACGTGGTTCCCCAGCGTAAGCGTGGTCCAAGTTAAAGCGAGCTGTCATTCCTTTGGTGTGAAATACCTCTGCATTTCATTAGGGTGAATTGGTCCGCTGGGACTCTGCCCCGTTGGGTGAACCGAGATTACAGAGTTGATTAGCAGCCAAGGGAACAGACTGTAGCCCCCGGATACCGCTGAATAAGCCGCAGCCGTGTGTGCAACGCTGAGTGTATGGCCCCATCAAATTTATGGCCAACTCTCTTTATAATCTTGTGGCATATGCCTCTGTAGTGTTTGTTTATAAAGGGCCAAGGCTGGGGGTATTATGCATCACAAATGATATACTGTAGAGTTTCCCAGGATAAATGAAATATGTCCATTTCGTCCCATCTGGATCTTGTTAAATATTTTTTTCCATGATTAGCATTTTGGCAGTTTTCACTCTTCCATTCTACTGTTCTGTGTGCCCAGGGGAGGCAAAGAGTTGAGCTCTTTCCAAAATCAGGGTAGTGCTGTGCGGAGAAAAACTACAGCTGAACGCGCACTTTCTTTATGGTAAATTCTCCACACTGGGGCGGAGGAAGCAGAGGCTGTGAATCTGATGAGCGAGAAGTGAAAGCACCGTGAGATGAAGGCTCGCGCGAGTCTCAAAGTGTGGAAATGTTCTGACCAGATGACAGTCAGGCTACAGATTTTCTGTCCCCCAGAACCAGCTGACTTGTGAAATTCTCCACATACAGTTTCGCTGAGCTGCAGAAGGAAGCCCTGTTCTCTGTTACGAATTGAGTGTGCTTGAGATAAAAATGGGGTCACGATGTTCATTTGACACCTTGTTAATTTAGGCTGCAACGAAAACCAAACCAAACCAAATTTGCTTGTATGCAATAACATGGCTTACTCTTTTCAAAGAATGCTATAATAAACCCAACGTCTGTTTCTCATTTTTGGCGAGTCACAGGGGTAGACCATAGAAACAAAACAGCCCACGAGGGCAAAGGTCGCTTGTGCGTTTGTGAAATAGACAAAACCAACTCAGAAGTCAGTCTTCCTGTGCTCATGGCTTTGCGCTATAAAGAGAATTGTCTGGGTTCTTTTGAGTTTTCTATTTTAACAGTAAAGGCCTGTAACTGATATTTTTAGGTAAGACCTTATATCTCAGATTTAAAATAGCTTGCTGTTTAATTTCACAAAGCATGTTTCTATTCAGATTTATGTTCATATTTACAGACTAAACTTTCACTTGCCTTATAGAGATTCATTTTAAATGTGTAAAATCAGGAAATTAGAAACAAACATGATACCGGCACTGTATAATACCCAAAATAAGAGAGAAAATCAAGAAATAGCCTTTAGGAGTTCTGATTAGGAATTAATGTACACAGCCATCTATATCGAAATGCTTGCCAGGTTTCAGTAACTGGGATACCTTTATTATTTTCATGTTATTGCAATTAAATATATGTAACCTAAATACCTGATAAATTTTTGATATTATCATTAGAGATGATGCTGTCGCTTCAAATGATGAAATAAGGCATTTTATTCAAAACTAAACCCCAGATTTTGCAGTTAAAATTTGGCTCTGATTATTATATTTATATGGTTTCCATAATTACCAAATCTTCCATTGGTGCAAATTACTCTGCCTGTACTATCTGTCTCTCTCTGTCTATAATATATATTTTATAATACATTTCCAATTGATGTATTAGTTTAAAATATTAGTTCTCCCTTTCCATTTTTGGCCTTGGCAGCAATACTGCTGAGTTTTCTTTCACTTCTAGAATCAGACACAGCTCCAGCTCCTGAAACACTCCATCCACAGGCAGGGACTGGATGAAAACACACAGCTGCCTCTCCTCATACTGCCCCTCTATTCCAACCCTTTGATGTATAATATCTATTATATCTTAAGTCAGTGGAAATTTTTATCAGTCTCCTGGAAAACTAGTTAAAAAGTCCCCAGGCTTACTCCCCATCCTTCACACACTTCAGATTCAAGAAGCCTGAGGTGGGGCCCAGAAATCTGCATAGGAAATGACCTCCCAGGTGGTTCCGATGCCCAGGATCGCACTGTGATCTCCTAATCAAGAATGAATCACAAGCTTTCATGCTGCAGCTCCACACTCCTGGAATTACCTTTCCCCAGAAGAGAAAGCCAGGAACCTGTGTTTCTCCATCTTCTCTCTCCGAAATGACTATCTGTGCTGCCTCATCATGGTAGCTGGATTCCTGACACCGGGGGGCAGATTTTCTGAGTAAGGACAGTCCACTGCCCTGATGCTCAAAGCCCTCACCCCATTCCCACCCACCTGAGCTGCGCCCCTTGTTGTTGACCATTACGAGGACCACATATGAACTTGCTCTGCATTTTTTGGACGCTGTGTCTTCTCTCTGTTTCCTCCTACACAGTCAGACTCTGTGGACTGGTTCGATCCACTAGGTTCTCTCTTGGTCTAATGGGTGACATGGGCCAGCCTACCTCCTCCATGCTTGCTGTGCATACATGGTCACCACACCTTACAACCCCATCTCATAGCATTGATTATTAACTTTTTCTAGCTCTTTGAGATCTTGGGTTAGGCAAAGCTTAAAAGTTTCTTAGACAGGAGGCAAAACACTTGAATATAAAAGAAAAGTTTGCTAAATTGGACTTTGTAAAAGTTAAAACCTTCTATCTGCTTTTTGTAAGATACTATAAAGAAGATGAAAAGAAAACCACAAACTGGTAGAAAATATTTACAGAATGTGTATGAGATAAATATATGATGACTGACTCGTTTCCAGAATAAAGAGCTCTCAATAATTAAGTACTATTTTGATAAGAAAGTCAACAACCAAATATTTTACAACAGGCAAAAGACTTTTCTTTTTTTTAAGATTTTATTTTTTCCTTTTTCTCCCCAAAGCCCCCCGGTACATACTTGTATATTCTTTAGTTGTGGGTCCTTCTAGTTGTGGCATGTGGGACGCCGCCTCAGTGTGGTTTGATGAGCAGTGCCATGTCCGTGCCCAGGATTCGAACTGACGAGACACTGGGCCACCTGCAGCGGAGGGCGCGAACTTAACCACTTGGCCATGGGGCCAGCCCCAGGGCAAAAGACTTGAATAGGTGCTTCATCAAAGATGCTATATGGGTGGCAAATAAACATATCAAAAGATACTCAACGTTACTCATTAGAAAAATGCAAACTAAAACTTCAATGAGATGTCACTTTGCCTATAAGATTGGTAAAAAACAATAACAGTATCAGGTAATGTTAAAAATATGGGGCAAGGGGCCGCCCAGTGGTGTAGTGGTTAAGTTTGCATGCTCCACTTTGGTGGCCCAGGATTTGCTGGTTTGTATCTCTGTCATGGACCTACACACCACTCATCAAGCCATGCTGTGGGGGCGTCCCATGTACAAAATAAAGGAAGATTGTCACAGATGTTAGTTCAGAAACAATCTTCCTCAAGCAAGAAGAGGAAGATTGACAACAGATGTTAGCTCAGGGCCAATCTTCCTCACCAAAAATTAAAAAAATATGAAGCAACAGAAATTCCATAAACTTCTAGTGGCAAAAAAATAAATGGCACAATTCCTTTGGAAATCAGTTTGGCAGTTTCTTATCAAGTTAAACATATACTTACCATGCAATGCAGCAATCCCACTTACCCAAAAGAGATGAAAATATACATGCATACAAAAACTTGTATTCAAATGTTTATAGCAACTTTATTCATAATCATCAAGAGCTGGAAATAAATGTCCAGCAATTGTAAAATGGATCAAAAAATAATGTTACATTCAAACAATGGAATACTACTCAGCAGTCAAGCAAACTTTTCATGCATGCAAAAAGATGGAAGAATTTCAAATGCATTAGGATTTGTGCAAGAAGCCAGACCCCCAAAACTAAATACTGTATAAGTCCATATGTATAATATTCTGGTAGCAGCAAAGCAATAGGGACAGAATATAAACGACTGGTTGCCAGAGTCTGGGGATGGGGAGAGGAAATTGATCACAAAGAGGCATGAGAGAACTTTTTGATATCTTGGAAATAATCTCTGTTTTTATTATGATGGGGGTGACATGACTGTATGCGTCTGTCAAAATTCATAGAAATTTGCACCAAAAAGGGGTGAATTTTATTGTATGTAACTTACACCTCATAAAAGTAACTTCAAGAAAGTTAAGTTTTGCCAAATATGGCAAGAGCCAGATCTTTTCATGGAACACTCCCTGTGACTTTGCAGCAGAATAGCAAACACTCTTCTTCCTTCTATACTCTTGGAAGACAGAAGTGTAATTTTTGCAATTAACGTTCTTCCAACTGAAATCCCATAACTTTCAAAATCAGCCTTGTGCTGACCTCATAGTGATAGACCATGAATTAGCTGAAAATATCTTCCCTTAATAGTTTTTAAGGATCTGAAGTGGGTGAAGGGAATAAATGTTGTGATCATCATACCATTTTAATTAATTTCTAGCCTTATAGCATTATGATCAGAGAAGATGCTTGTTATTATTTGAATTTTTTTAAATTTTTAGAGGCTTGCCTTGTTTCCCAATATATGGCCTATCCTTGAGAATGTTCCATGTGCACTGGAGAAGAATGTGTATTCTGCTTTTTTAGGATGAAGTGATCTATATATGTCTATTAAGTCCAATTGTTTTAGTTTTTCATTTAGCTCCACTATTTCTTTGTTGATTTTCTGTCTGGATGATCTGTCCATTGATGTGAGTGGGGTGTTGAGGTCCCCTACTATTATTGTGTTGTTTTTAACATCTTCCTTTAGGTCTGTTAATAGTTGCTTTATGAACCTTGGTGCTCTTATGTTGGGTGCATAGATATTTATAAGCATTATTTCTTCTTGATGAAGTGTCCCTTTGATCATTATGTATTGTCCCTGTGTGTCTCTCTTTACCTGTCTTATTTTGAAATCCACTTTGTCTGATATAAGAATTGCAACACCTGCTTTTTTTCCTTGCTATTAGCTTGAAGTATTGTCCTCCACCCCTTTACTCTGAGCCTGTGTTTATCCTTGGGGCTGAGGTGTGTTTCCTGGAGGCAACAAATTGTTGGATCTTGTTCTTTAATCCATTTTGCCACTCTGTGTCTTTTTATTGGAGAGCTCAATCCGTTTACATTGAGAGTGATTACTGATGCATGTGGACTTAAAGCTGTCAATCTGTTGCTCATTATCTGGCTTTCCTGCGTTTCTCTTCCTGTGTGCTTTATCCTATCCATTTGATACTGCAATTTCTTATGCTGGGTTTCTTAGAGTTTTCCTTATTTATGTTTTGTGGCTCTGTTCTGTTCTTTAGTTTAGTGGCTACCCTGAAGTTTGTATTTAGAATCTCATGTATAATATAGTGTATTCTCTGGTGGTCTCTTACTTACTTGGCCTAGACTAATTTAGTCCCTTTGCTCTTCCCCTCCTAAATTATCATTTTCATTTCTTATTCCAACTTGTGTTATGAGTTTGTAGTTAGAGTGATAAGATCGTCTTTGCTTTGGTAGTTTCCTCACCTTTATCCTAATGCTATAGTTGAATATCTGCTATCCTATTCTGGTTCTATTTATCTGTCTCCCTACTCTGTGGTTTGTGACCCATTTCTCCCTTTTTTCTTTTTTCAGGTATGAGAGCCTTCTTGAGGATTTCTTGTAGTAGAGGACTTTTGGTTACAAATTCCCTTAACTTCTGTTTGGTAAAGATTTAATTTCTCCCCCATATCTGAAGGATATTCTTGCTGGATAGAGTATTCTTGACTGAAGATTTTTATCTTTTAAAGTTTTGAATATGTCACTCCTTTCTCTCCTAGCTTGTAAGGTTTCTGTAGAGAAATCCACTGAAAGTCTGATAGGAGCTGCTTTGAAGGTTATTCTCTTCTGTCTTGCTGCCCTGAGTATTCTTTCTTTGTCATTCATTTTTGCCAATTGTACTACTATATGCCTTGCAGTAGGTCTTTTTACATTGACAAATCTAGGAGATCTGAAAGCTTCCTCTACACACATTTCTCCCTCAATCCCTAGATTTGGGAAGTTCTCTTCTATAATTTCATTAAGCACACTTTCTGCTCCATTTTCCTTTTCCACATTCTTGGGAATTCCTATGATCCTTAAATTCTTTCTCCTCATTGAATCTGCTATCTCTCTAATACTTTCCTCATTCCTTTTAATCCTTAGTTCTCTTTCTTCCTCTGTCTGGAGCCATTCAGCCTGTCTATCTTCGATTACGCTAATTTGCTCTTCTATGGAGTCTACCCAGGCATTCAGGGAATCCGTATTCTGTTTCATCTGGTCCATTGTGTTTTTCATCCCTAGTAATTCTGTTTGGTTCTTCTTTATAATTTCAATCTCTTTTGTGAAGTAACTCCAGAACTCGGCTTGTTTCTCTCTCTTTCTCTCTACCTCATTGAGTTTTTTGATTATAGCTGCTCTGAACTCATTTTGACTTAGTTTACCTATTTCCAAGTCCTCAGGACTTCATTCTGTGTTTTTATTGTTTTCCTTCTGGTCTGGGGCTTTTAGAAATTGCTGGATGGTAGAGGAGCATTTTTTTCACATGGTGGTAGAATTCGGTTGCAGTTACAGCCTGTCGCCACTAGATGGGGGTCGAGTGCCGCACGTTCTGAGCTCTCCACCTTCCGGCAAGATGGCGGCGCCCAGGGCGGTTTGCAGGGGCCGGGAGGGGCGGTTTCTCTCCCACACGGATCTGGATTCGATCAGTTCTGTTCTCTGGTCTCCCGGAGCCCTGGGTTTATGGGGTCACTGCGCACGGAAGCTTTCCCCCAGCAGCGGGTTTCCACTGTACCGGCAGCGGGAGTCCTAGACAATCCCCCAGTCACATGGCCACTCCCGCCTCCTTCCCAGACCCACTGTAATCCCGGTTTCTAGGGGAGGAAGCGAAGTTCTCTCCTACCCCATTCCAGCTCCTCCGAGGCGGGCAGCAGGGGCTCTGTCCTCTGTCTTTTGATACTGTAGGTCTCTGAGTCCTGGCATTAGGTTCATTAGCTGAAATTCAGGGTTTTTTTTCAGTCCTTTGTTGTACTTTGGAGGGGAGAGAGTCCCGGGTCAGCTCACCCTGCCATTTTGCTCCGCCTACCTCCCATCATACCATTTTAGAAATTTTACTACCATTGAATCTGGTGATCTTAATTAGTAGTTTCTACTAGAGTCACACGTGTTTGCTTCACAGTACAATATAGACATGCATATGAAATAGACGAAATGGAATGTGAGAAAAAACAAGAGCATTAACAACTCTGTTTGCTTGAGTTATTTTAATGTTTAAGTCATAATTAATATTCAATTGACTAAAATCCTTTAAGAATCAACCCACTGCTTGCTCACCATGCTCTGGCTGCCTTTGGAGTCACCAGAAGATTACTCATAAGGCAAATAGTCTGGCCAGTGCTGTCTAGCACATCATGGAGATTTAGTTATCACTGTCTTTGGAAAGCCAAGCAGCTGAGAGCCAAAACATTACATAGATGGGCTCTTTGAACATCTACCACATCCTGGTTTTTCCACTCTTCAAAACAGACGAAGTGACTTTGGTAAGAGATGAAGTGATTTCAGTAAGAGAACCCCTGCCACAAGGAAAATGTAGCCTGACTGAATGGGCACAACTTTCCATGACTTCCCATGTGAACCATAGCATCTCATGAGAAGAACAATCTAGTGGAAATAAATTACCGTCAGTTCTACAGCTGACACTATTCAATATCATAATGTGATGACTTTATTTATTAATGCCCCAAAAGAATGAACTAATTTCCAACTGAATGAATGCCTTACCACCATTTAAACTTCTCAATAATGAGTGTTTTGAGCTTCACTGAGCGTTCATTGAAAATTAAATATTAACAATTATTAACTAAAAGTGGATTTAAGGAATGAGTCAGTTATGGATTTATCTGCATGAATGCAACCATCTGGGTGAGTACATTTGCATTTTCAAGCAAAGAAGAAACACCATTTTTGGTAATGTGATGGGAGGCAGGATGAGAACCAAAGGGTAGGAAAGATTTTGTATTCTCAATGGCTAAAATTATCACTCATTAATCCAACACTCATTTATGGGGTGTTAACTATGTGCAAGGCACTGACTTAAGCCCTAGGGAAATAATGAGAACAGTCCATGCTTTCTAATATCTCCATAAAAAGTTGAGCGACCTCCCTGAAGATTAAGCACTAGATACTTAAACTATGAAAATGCCCTGCTGGCCTCATCAACATAATAGTTCCAATCCAACAAATGAACAATTTCACTTCAGTCTTCAAAAGCTAAAATATCACTGATCTGGAGAGGGGATGTGAGCAGCATCCCTTTAATTAAATGGAAAAAATTTGGAAAACATGTCATTGGGTTAAAATAAAGACAAACTTATGAAATTTATGCCAGAGATATTTTTAAAACAAGTTATAAGCCATTAATAATAGATTTTATTTAGTACACACATAAACATGTCAGTGGCATTTGTTTAACGAGGTAAACCTTGCAGACTGTTGTTGAATGTGCCTAATGTATTAAATTTGCAGTGTTAAAGAGGGTATCTTTACTGTGCATCTTTTTAACTATAGTAAATAAAGCAATTGAAAAATAAAGCTCATGGGGAGAGTAGATATGTATATCATATCGTTCAGTGGAAAACAGATACTAGGTTTGTAGACATTGTCCTATATTAGTTGTAATCAATACATAATTATCACCAGAAAATGTCCAGTTTTTACCTATCATGACCAATAAGGAAAATGTCCGGAAGTTATTTATATTGATTTTTGCTTCCGAAACAAATGTGTACCAAAAAATTTAAAAACAAGAAGTAGGGGAAACATCATTTGTTGGCGATTAAAACAAAACACAGTCAATGTTGTATTTATGTGGGGGACCAGATGAATATAGTGTTTTGGGAGGAGAAGAATAGGGTTGCAGTCAAGAATAGAGTTAGGTTTATTTTTGTCAGTTCAAACTCTAGCTTTTTTATTGGGTTTGCTTGTGACTGGATGGGATCAAGGAGAGCTCTGAGAACAATGACCTGGCATACAGTAGGTGCCTAATAAATGTCTGTTGAAATCAAAATATGTATGCAGAGAATGTTAGATTTACTATAAACCAGAAATGTCAACCAGGACCAAGTTTTTAGGAAGAGCCAGAGGAAAATTTGGTATTCATGCAGAGCGATAGGCCACATGGAGGAATGCTATTTATGGCTATGAAGAATCAAATGTTTCATTACAACATGGAAGGAAAAAAATATGTAACTAGATTCATAACATAACATGATTTCCGTATCTATGAAGGGTATGCAGCAGGGAAAACTGAAATATCTGTATTTCTTTGATTTCATAAAGTTACTCCTTTCATCACCACCAAACCTCCTTACTTACAATTTGGAAGTGAGAAAGCGTTACACAAAATGTATATCCCTTCAACAGACACCAGAGTAGTTTTGAGTTCAGAGATCATTTTAGGAATCTTTAAATGAGCATAAACGAGAATTGGGAATTAGCTATTCTTTATTTTTATTGTTTTAACCTGATATCTATAGATTTATTTTTCCCCCTTCATGAGAGAGCTGGTAGGCACCATCCTCAAGAGACAAGCCAGTGTCTTGGCTTTGGGTTTCACATTCAAATCAATGATAATATTGACTTCACATTACAATTTGGAATTCAGTAAATGATGGTACCCTCTCCTTGAATGATCTTACTTTATATCCAAGCAGTAAATACTTTTGCAAATTTATCCAACGGCCCACTCCTTACTGTAGTAAATTCAAGGAAGAGAAATAGCCGAAGGGCCAGGGATGCAAAGGCATTAACTCCAGAACTACAGTTTAAGGCTAACTTAGAAAGAAAAAGAAAGAAAGAATCGTAAACCTTAAAAAAGTTTAAAGAAACATTTGGTGGGGAAGTATTGTTATCCAAGAATTTTCACAAGAAAGGTGAGTGATATGTGAGATTTGGCTGGATATTGTCAATGCAAGGAGATATAAAATGCCTGATCAAGGCTTAGTTATTTGAGTATATTAAAATTGGAAGCAGTTACTTCCAATTTTTAAAGGAAGAATTTGAAAAAATTCATCAGGGATGTTTTTATTAAAAAGTTTTCACAAAGAGTTCTTTCTTTGGCTGAAATGATGACATTTATAGATATAAAAGCTGAAGAATGTGGTTGGGTTTTAACTTTTGTTTTCCAAGTGAAAAATGCATCTAGTTTTATCTGGATATTTGTCTGTTCCAGTAAAATGTATGTAAAACCTCTTTAACAAGTCAAAGCTCAGACTTTAGATGGAAGGCTCCTTGTGAGTTAACCAAATGGGGACTCTCTTTACACAGATACAGCATCATTTGGACTTTGAAAGAATAGAAAAAAAGAGATTGCCTTCAATGTCCCATCTCACGAATGAAATCGCTTTTCATAAAGCACTTAAAAATGTTTACATTTGGTAAAAATATTCCAGATTAAAACTACAAGTAAATTCTATGAATACACTGACAATTACTCTCATAAATGTTTCCAGGAATGAAATTAATCTTATTTTCCCCAAAATATTTATATCAAGCTTGAAGTAATAGTACCTGATCTATTGCCATTGTCATTCCTACTGTCTGCTTGTGTATAGTGAGATTAGGGGGAAAAGATTCGTTAGATTTCATGGGATGTTTATGTTCCTCAATCAAATATCTGTTTTCAATTTTGAGTATGTATCTCTGATTCGAATAGAATTTTGATAATAAAATAAACCAATAAAAAGTGAGAAAGGTGTCTTGGATCCTAGTTTCTGCAGGATTTCCCATTTTCAATATTTTTTACTTTCTGTTAAAAAATAGAAATTCTAGTTTCGAATTTTTGAAAATTAGAAGGGAGAGAAATTAGATAAACTCATTAACACTTTTTGCTTTCCGTACAGTGTTAATTTGATATTGTCATTTTTTTTCACAAAGGAAGCCATATAGTGTACAGAGCGTGAACTTCCAATGGAGATATGAGCTCATTTCCCACTCTTTCCACTTTTATAGCTATGTGATCATAGAAAAGTTAGAGAGGAAAAAATAGCATCAGTTTCCTTATTGATGTAGATAACAATACTATGATTGTAGGTCTGTTATCATGAGAAACTTGAATAATATATTTAAAATAGCAAATACATATTACATTCTCAGCAAAAATAATTAATTATATTGCAATTTATTGTATGGTTTTGAGACAAGCATCAATCTATATTTCCAACCAAACTATAAGATGCAGAATACAATAAATTTAATAGAATAAATAAATATACAACATATAAAGTGCGATGAAGTAGTGATTTAGATGGTGAGTGATCACAGCTTGCTGATGACACTTGCTGGATCTCATTTTCACAGTTAGAAAGATATAGCTAGAAAAAAAGTATTTTCGTTCACATGGAAACTCTCTTTTGCCTTTCCTATAGGCAGTGACCTCAGAGCAAGTTTTTTGTTGTTGTTGTTGTTTTGCTGAGGAAGATTCACCCTGAGCTAACATCTGTTGCCAATCTTCCTCTTTCTGCTTAAGGATTTGCCCTGAGCTAACATCTGTGCCGGTCCTCCTTTATTTTGTATGTGGGTGGCCACCACAGCACAGCTGCTGCTGAGTGGTGTAGGTCCCCATCCAGGAACCAAATTCAGGCTGCCAAAGGAGAGCATGCCAAACTAACCACTAGGCCACAGGCCCAGCCCTCCAAGAGCAACTTTTAACGGAGCACCAGACAGACCAAAAATATTAAGCCTAGTAAGAATCTCATATAAAATTCTAATTTATTTTAGAAGTTTCTAAATAACAAGAGGGCATATAAATCACATGTGCATAGCTTAAAAGAAAGTAAGGATACTTCCCATCTAGACAACATAACAGACTCATTTTTTCTTGCGCTTTTCTACTAAGCATGTCTGTAAAACTCAGAAATGTCACAAGAGTCAACCAAAGGAGAACATTGAAAAGTGGTAAGAAGATGGCTGGCTGGTTTGGAACACCACCCAAGAGAAGGCCACCCACATCCCAACACTTCCCAACCCCTGACTCAGCAAAAGAAGGCAGTTTAGATAGGCTCACTCTCCTTCCAGACTGAATGGGCATCCCTCTGGTTACATCAAGAGAGCCTGACAACACCAGTAAGAGGGATCAATTGAGAGCTCCACCAAAACTGAACAACCAGGGGAAGCACTCTCCTTCCCCACTTGGCTTACTTTTCCCATCAAAAGATACAAGGAGGGTGGCAGACCTGGCAAGAGAGATCCAGCTACAGAAAGCAGCTTGGTCCAGGGAGCCTCTTTGTCCCTGTGCGCCCAAGACTCTGTCCTCACCCAGAGAGAGAAGTACAGGTGGGCAGAACTGACAAGGGCGATGCGACCAAAGCAAGTAGCCTGGTCCTGGAAATCTTTTCGTCCTCATGGGCCGAGATGCTCCCCCTTACAAGACACTTGGACAGCTGGGGTCAGAGGAGAGTCCAACCGCATTTCTCCCCCATCAAGAGATATCAGTGGCCTGGCCCAGGAAACCCCTTTGTGTCCCTCAGGTAACTTCAGCAGAGACCAGTGGGATACCCAGCAACACCAGATAAATGAAACAAAATAAAATAACCCCATAAGGGCTCTGAAAATTAAACTGCCATTGGAACCACAGCTGGCTAAAGTTGGCCAAGACCACATCATAAACCTAAAGAGAGTGAATGTTTATTAAAATACAAAATTTAAATAAGACTTTGAGTGTCCTGACATAATAGACAAAATGTAAAGATATAATAGAAAATTACCCATAATACCGAGAACAAGAAAATACAACTTGAAAGAAACGTCAATCCACTGGCGCCAACAGTGAATGCACGTGATGCTAGAATTCTCTGAGAAGGACTTTAAAGCAGCCATCATGAAAATGCTTCAACAATTAATTAAAAATTCTCTTGACACAAGGAAAAAGTAGAAAACCTGCAGAGAAATAGAAGTTATAAAGAAGATCCAAATAAAATTATAGAACTTCTGCTGTCATTTTTCTCAATTTTAAAGAGCAGTGTATACCCCATTCATTTTTAATACATTTCCTGTTCTAAAATTATTTAAGGTTACACATTTTCCCCTAAGTATTGATTTACCTATATTTTCAAATTTTTGATATGTAACTGTTTTATCATATAGTTAAAATATTTTTCTAATTCCTTATATAAATTTCTCTTTGACTCATGAGTTCTTTGAGAAGTATATTTCTTAATTTCTAAATATATGGAATTTTTTACATGTTTTTTATTGATTTCTCCCTTAATTACTGTGTGATCAGAGAATATGGTCTGATAATAATAATAATTCTCTTAACCTTGCTGGAAGAAACTTTTTGCCACAGAATCTGGTCAATTTTTCACAAATGTTCCTTGTATGCTTGGGGAGAAAAAGTGTATTCTTTAATTGCTGCGTGCATTAGATTAAAACTGTTAATCATTTCATCAGTCATTGTCCAGTCCAAGAAAACAGAAATCCCTCCAAATGTTTCAAATTAAGAAGAGTTTATTTAATACAGAAGTTTGTTACAACAGTACTGCAATAGTGGAAGGAGCAAAAGGGAGAAGAAGATATTGCGAGAGCTAAAGAAACTACTTTTGCTCTTGGCTGCCCTTTCTGGCACTGAGTTTAGATGCTGATGAACTTCTCAAGGCAGCATTCCTGTCACTGCCCAGAAGCCATCCCTATTTTCAGAGCCAGCACTACCAAAGCTGCCGGAGCCTTGAATAGTCTTCCATTACCTAAATTACCTGCAGTAACCTGCTGCCACCGTACCATCTGAGCAAAAGCTGTCTTGCTACTGTTGTTGGTACTAAAGAAGTGCCAAGAATTTGTTGGGGTCTAATGTTGCTTATTGTCATCTATGACTGCAACTACGGGAGCAATGGGCAAAGTGACTTCTCCCTTTTATTAACCTTTTCTTTGGTGTATGGCAGTGCCACTCTGATGTGAATAGGTGTGGATTTCTTTTTTATTTAAAGACTGGCACTTGAGTTAACATCTGTTGCCAATCTTCTCTTTTTTTTCCCTCTTCTTCTTCTTCTCCCCAAAGCCCCTCAGTACATAGTTGTATATTCTAGCTGTAGGTCCTTCTGGCTGTGCTATGTGGGATGCCACCTCAGCATAGCTTGATGACTGGTGCCATGTCTTCACCCAGAATCTGAACGGGCAAAACCCTGGGCCACGGAAGCAGAGAGTGCAAACTTAACCACTCAGCCATGGGGCCAGCCACTGGATTTCTTAATTACATACTGCATCCTACATATTTGGATTCCTACATCTGTATATTTTAACCTTTTGTCTATTCAGAAAAGTGCTTAGTCATTATCTCTTTAAACAATGATGTTGCCCCATTTTCTCTCTCCTCTCCTTCTGGGAATATCCATCTCTTTGTCTTTCTATCTATTATATCTGAGAAAATTTCCTTACATAATCTTTCAGATTACTAATTCTTCTTTCAGCTGTATCCTACTTGCCACTAAATTTTCCTATTTCAAAATTTCTCAAATTTTACTTTTCATCTCTGGCAATGCTATTTGATTCTATGTCATATCTTCCTGCCCGTTCTTTATACATTTTTATTTTCTTCAAAATATTCAAATTTTATGTTTTTTAAATACATAAAACATAGTTAATGTTTTAATAGTTAAATTTAATGCTTTATGTTTGATAACTTTAGTAACTGCAATATATGCAGATGTGTTTCTGCAGTCCGTTGTTCTGCTGGTTTTTCCTCACAGTGCCTTCTTTCCTTCTGAATTTATTAACTTTGTTCATTGAGCTCATTTTACTAAGAATCAGACTTATTTGAAGTCTGCAAGACAGTGAAACCTTCCAGAAAGATTTCATCCTTGTTTCTTCTTGGCCTTCTAGATGAATACAAATCCAGGATTACTTTAAACTTAATTATTGGTTATGGTTTTTAGACCACAGAGAAATGAATTTGGTCTGCAAGTCTAAATGAGAGCTTGCTTATGGGTACATGTTCTCAGGAATTATCCCAATTTCCAGCTCAGCATCAAGGTTAAAATAGGTAGTTTTCCCTTGCAGGCCATTGGGGGTGGGTGGGTTGGGGGACTGCTCTGTTTACTTCTCTTTAAAGGTATAAGTTTTTGGCATCCCAGTTTTATGAGAGGAAAAGCTTATTGGCAGGCACTGGACTTTGCCACATGCACTCCAAGCCTTGTGAGGCCGTGAAAACAGATAGACAAGTTCTCTTGGCATCTCAAATTCCCTTGGATAAAACCAGTTTCAGGGCTCTGCTCACCTCTCTGCAGTCCTGTATTCATTTGCTCCCTCACTGAGTATTTCATAATCACTTGCCATATCATTAACACTTTTACAGTGAGGCTTTATATTGCTGTTCCAGCATTTTTATCTACTATCAGTAGAAGGTTCCCGGTTAGAACTTAACCTATTACTGGATGCTGAAGTCCCTTTCTTTTCACATTTAAAAAAAAAAATGTCGATGGGATTTTATTCTTCAGACTTTATTAAAATATAAAAGACTGTACCAGAGGTAGGTAATAGAAATCAAGAGTGCATTTTTAAAAAAAGAGCACTATTTTCTATAGAGCTAGTACTGCAGACTGGAATTGCAGTATTTATTGCTGAGTTTTGCTGTTGATTAATTTCCTCGTTGATTAGTTATCTATATCTTGAGCAAAAGTGTAATGGATGGAGGAATTCATTGTGATCCTAACAGTGTAATCAGGGATAATATGGGTGAACCTATAGCAGTTAAGACTCACTTTCCTTAATGTCACCTATTACATCTAACTAATCTCCAAATCCTGTGTATTCTATTCCAAATTATATCTCAGTACTTCATTACAGCTGATATTTATATTCCAAGTACCAATAACCTCCCCTCTAAATAATATAATAGAATCCCACTGGACTTTTTGTTTCCATGTGCCCTAATTAATTTGATTCTCTGCATAGCAGATCAAAGAATTTTAGTATCATAAATTGGCATATCTAGTTAAATATTTCGGATAAAAAGGTGTTTCTGATGCACTATTTTCCCTGAAACAAAAAGAACAGAAAAAGAGAGAAAAATGAAAGCCACTTGGAAACAGGAGGAATGCAAAAGATATCACAGAAAACAATAACAGTAGTATAGAAGAGAGCATGAGCAAAATTAATTTTTACGTGGAAAATGATAGCTATAAAAGTTACCCACCACACAAATAATTCTTTTTTCAGAATAAAAACCTGAAAAAAATGACATTTAATTATATTTCCTACCATAATAGAAGCAATAAACTTTTCAAAAATAAGCAATACCTGAATCAGCAAATCGGAATGTTACACCATGTACTGAAAAAAATTGATACGAGGCAATTAATACTAAGTCATGTCCTTATAGTAATTGGACTTTACAGCCAAGAAATATTTTCTTGGTGATCCAGAATAAAAAAGGTATCAACAAAACAAGGAGAATCAATAAGCTCGGCCTCAGCCTTCTCCATAGGAATATTAAATGATAGTAGACAGTGAAATAATCGATAGATACAAAGTCTTTGGGGAAAGAATGTGTCAACCAAAGTGTTTTTATATAAAGGCAACAGACAGATGTTTTCAAAGGTATAAAAACTCAGAAATGATAGTAGCCATACTCCCTGTTGGAAGTGGAGGTAGAAAGAGACTCATTAGTGTTACAATTTAACCAACCAAAAGATGAATAGAGGAGCTGTGGTAGGCTAATTAGTGGCCAGCATCAAGTTCATTTCACTGTAGAACAAAGGGTCATTAACTGGATACGGTGGATCATCAAAGAATGCTGTTATAAAATGTTATAAACTTTGACACATAAATATTACCTACGTGAATATCTCATAAAATGAGGAGGGAGAAATATAAAAGGAAGCTAAGGACTTTCATTGTTTTGCACTTATAAATACTTTATAATTTTTATTATTTTTGTCTTTAACCCATAAGTTATTTATGTGTTGTTGTTGGCTATCTTTCGTTAGTTGATTTTTAATTTTATTACCACATGAATAATATATTATTGTAATATGAACACAATTTATTTATATCATAATACTATAATGATATTGTAATATTATATTATCAAATTATTGCAATATGAACAATTCTAAAATAAATCAGGAGGTGGAGAGGTGAAAGAAGGTTAGACACTTTCATTGTTTTTTAGTTATAGATAACTAAAATTTTTTAAGTTTTATTGAGGTACCTTATTCATCTTATAATGGAAAGTTTGTACCCTTTTACCAGCCTCTCTCTGTTTCCTCCACCCCTAGCAGCTGGCAAACGCTTTTCTACTCTCTGTTACTGTGAGTTTGACATTTTCTTTTAGATTCCACATATAAGTAATACCATGCAGTATTTGTCTCTCTCTGTATGCTTTATTTTTTTAGTATAATGCCCCCAGGTTCATCCACACTGTCGCAAATGACAGGATTTTCTTTTTTAAGGCTGAATAATATTCCCTTCCATATACATACATATATATATATATATGTCAAAAAACATTTATTTATCCATTCATCTCTCGACAGACATTTAGGTTGTTTTCATACCTTGGCTATTGTGAATAATGCTGCAACGAACATGGGAGTACAGACATCTCTACAGGATAATGATTTTGTTGCCTTTAAATATATACTGAGAAGTGATATTGCTGCATCATATGGCAGTTCTGTTTTTAATTTCTTGAGGAAACTCCATACTGTTTTTCATAGTGGCTGTACCAGTTTGCATTCCCATTACCAGTGTACAAGGATTTTCTTTTTTCTGCATTTCACCACCATTTGTTATCTCTTATCTTTTTGATAACAGACATCCTAACAGGTATGAGGCGGCATCTCATTGTGGTTTGGATTTGCATTTCCCTTATGATCAGTGATGTTGAGTGTCTTTTCTTGAACTTGCTGGCCATCTGAATGTCTTTTTTGAAGACTGTCTCTTCAGGTCTTTTGCCCATTTTTCAATTTGACTATTTGCTTATTGACTATTGATTTTTATGAGTTCCTTGTATTTTGAATATTAACTCCTAACCAGATATGTGGTTTGCAAATATGTTCTCCCATTCCATAGGTTTCATTTTAATTTTGTTGATGGTTTCCTTTGCTGTGCAGAAACTTTTTAGCTTGATGTGATTCCACTTGTTTATTTTTGCTTTTGGTGCCTTTGCTTTTGGTGTCAAATCCAGAAAGTTATTGCCAAGACTAATGTCAAGGAGATTACCTGCTGTTTTCTTCTACGAGTTTTATGGTTTCAGGTCATACATTCAAGTCTTTAATCCATTTTAAGTTGATTTTTGTATATGGTGTAAAACAGAGTTCTATTTTCATTCTTTTGAATGTGGTCATCTAGTTTTTCCAGCACCATTTATTGGGGAGATTATCTTTTCTCCATTGTATATTCTTGGCTACTTTGTCATAAGTTAATTGACCATATATGTGTGGATTTATTTCTAGGATCTCTATTCTGTTCCATTGATCTATGAGTCTCTTTTTATGCCAACACTATCCTGTATTGATGATTACTAGAGCTTTGTGATATAGTTTGAAATCTTCTTTCTGAAGATTGCTTTGGCGATTTGGCATCTTTTGTGATTCTATACAAATACAAGAATTGTTTTTTGTATTTCTGTGAAAATACTATTGTAATTTTGATAGGGATTGCATTGAATCAGTAGATTGCTTTGAGCAGTATGGACATTTTAACAATATTAATTTTTCCAATCTATGAGCATGGGATATCTCTCCATTTATTTGTGTCATCCTAAATTTATATCATCAATGGCTTATAGTTTTCAGTGTACAGATTTTCAACCTCCTTGGTTAAATTTAGTCATATTTTATTTTTTGGATGAAATTGTAAGCAGGGTTTTCTTAATTTCTCTTTCTGATAGTTCTCTGTTGGTTTATAGAAACACAACTGTTTTTTGTATTATGACATTGCATCCTGCGACTTTACTGACTTCATTGATTAGTTCTAACAGTTTTTTGGTGGAATCTTTAGGGTATTTTACATATTAGGTCATGTCATCTGCAAATAGTGACAGTTTTACTTCTTCCTTTCTAATTTAGATGCCTTTTATTTCTTTTTCTTGACTAATTGTTCTGACCAGGACTTCCGGTACTACACTGAATAATAGTGGTGAGAGTGGGCATCCTTGTCTTGTTCCTGAACTTATAGGAAAAGTTTTCAGCTTTTCACTGTTGAGTATGATGTTAGCTGTGGAGTTATCATATATGGCTTTTTTTATGTTGAGGTACGTTCCCTCTATGCACACTTTGTTGAGAGTTTTTATCACGAAAGGATGTTGAATTTTTCAAATAATTATCCTGCATCTATAGAGATGATCATTGATTTTCATCTTTCATTTTGTTAATGTGGTGTATCACATTGATTGATTTGCAGATATTTAGCCATCTTTGCATCCCTGGAGTAAATCCCACTGGTTCATGGCGTATGATCCTTTTAATGTGCCATTGAATTCTGTATGCTAATATTTTGTTGATTTTCACACCTGTGTTCATCAGGGATATTAGCCTATAATTTTCCTTTCTTGTAGTATACTTGTCTGGCTTTAGTATCAGAGTTATGCTGGCTTCATAAAATAAGTTTGGAAGTGTTCCCTTTCTTCTATTTTTTTGGAAAACTGTAAGAAGGTTTGACATTAAGTCTTCTTTAAATGTTTGGTAGAATTCGGTAGTGAAACCATCTGATCCTGGACTGCTGTTTATTGGGACATTTTTGAAACTGATTCATTCTCCTTACTACTAAATGGTCTACTCAGATTTTCTGTTTCTTCATGATTCAGTCTTGGTAGGTGATATGTTTCTAGGACTTTATCCATTTCTTCTTGAGTTTCCAGTTTGTTGGTGTATAATTGTTCATAGTTGTCTCTTATGATCCTTTGTATTTCTATGGTATCAGTTCTAATGTCTCCTCTTTCATTTCTGATTTTATTTATTTGACTCTCCTCTTTTCTTCCTTGCTAAGTCTGGGTAAATGTTTGTCAATTTTGTTTACCTTTTCAAAAAGACAACTCTTGGTTTCATTGATCCTTTCTATTGCCTTATTATTCTCTATTTCATTTATTGCCACTCTGATCTCCTTTATTTTCTTCCTTCTGCTAACTTTAGGCTTAGTTTGTTCTCCTTTTTCTGGTTTCTTGAGGCATAAAGATAGGTTGTTTATTTGAGATCTTTCTTTGTTCTTAATGTAGGCACTTATTGCTATAAACGTTCCTCTTAGCACTACTTTTGCTGCATCCTATAGGTTTTGATATATTTTATTCCTATTTTTGTTTCTCTTGAGATTATTTTATTTCTTTTGGCTTCTTCTTTGACCCATTGGTTGTTCAGGAGCATAGTGTTTAATATCCACATACTTGAATTTTCTGGTTTCTTCTTTTAATTTTTTCTGGTTTCATGCCATTGTAGTCAGAAAAGATTCTTGATATGATTTCAATCTTCTTAAACTTATTAAGATTGTTTTGTGGCCTCATATATGATCTTTCCTGTAGAATGTTTTAGGTGCACTTGAGAAGAAAATATATTGTGCTCCTGTTGGAGAGAACATTCTGTGTATGTCTGTTAGGTCCATCCGGTAACATGTAGCTTAAGTCCAATGTTTCCTTATTTATTTTCTTCCTTGATATCTATCCATTGTTGAAAGTGAGATACTGAAGTCCCCTGCTCTTATTGTACTGCTATCTATTTCTCTCTTCAGATCTATTCATATTTGCTAAATATATTTATATGCTCCTATGTTGGGTACATAAATATTTACAAATGTTATGTCGTCTTGATGAATTGACCCCTTTGTTATTATATAATGACCTTTTTTACCCCTTGATACAGTGTTTGGCTTAAAGTCTATTTTATCAGATTAGAGGCAGCTAGCCCCGCTTTTGGTTTATGGTGAGCATATGTCTCAACCTTTTCTATCCATTTTGATGTGAAGAGTATGCGTGTATATTCTCATTCACCTGATATGCAGGAGTTGCTCAGTTCATTTCTGGATCTCTTTTGGAGGAAATTGCTCCATGTGTAGCTGTAAATTTGATGTGTCTGTGGAAGTAGGCGACCTCAGGATCTTCCCATGTCATCATCTTGGTTGATGCCCCCTAGATACTTGAAATTATAAGTTTATGTTAAATCCAAGAATTTTTTATTATTTTTCATCATTGCCATTGTTGATATCCTTCTTGTTTGGGGTATATTTTGATTTTTGATATTCAATTTCCCTGTATTTTGATCACAGAAATATCTTCCTGCTACTTTTGAATTTATTGAGATTTACTTTGGAGGCTAGCATCTAGTCAATTTTATAAAGTTTTCCACATGTGCATAAAAAGAGTATATTTCTATCGTTAAGATAAAAAGTATTCCCACGTATGTGAACATTAAACAAACAAACAAAAATGTAAAGTTATAACAGAAAACTAACTTTCAACAGTATCATTCCTCTGTTGACGAGTATTTACAATGTTTCTAGATTTGGCCCCTATAAGCAATGCCACCTTAGATTCCCTAAACACTAAAACACTTATATGCTGGGACCTCTATTTCTGCTGTGTTGATCTCTTGAATGAAATTGTTGTATTCAAAGGACATTTTATATTTTAATTTTAATATATGTTGTCAAATTTCTTCCTAGAAAGATTGTAATACTTCACATTCCTCCATCTATAATAAGCATGCTCTTTTGTCCACAATCCTGATATCTATATGTATTTTCCTTCAAATTTTGCCAGTCTAATAGGTATAAAGTAATCCCTTTTTTTGTTACTTTAATTTGTATATTTTTATTTATCAGACTACTAGAGGATGTGAACCCGTTTTAGTGTATTTATTTTCCATAAGGTTTTAGTTTTCTGTGAATTCTTTAGTTATATTTTATTCAATTTCTATTGACCTATTTGTTTCTCTGCTTTAAAGAACTCAGACTTTATGAATATTAACTCTTTGTATACCATCAGATTAGAAATAATTTTACACAGCAATGTGTGTCTATTGACTTTATTATATAATTTTCCATATATAGCTTTTGTTTACATGCAATAAACTATATTAATTTGTAATACTGTCCAGTCTTCCAGAACTGATTATGATGGTCACTCAACCACTCATTTCTAGACACATGAAGTCTTCTAACTTTCTCATGAAATTTTCAGTTTTTCCTTATTCATTTGTTTTTCACTAAAGGCTTGGGTCTATCTGCAATCTATTTTTGTGCCTGGGATAAGATTGGCTTCCATTTTTATTCCCTTCCAGATAGTTAACCAGTTGTGCTCACATTATTTGTTTAAAAATTCATCTTTTTTCTATTGAATTAACTACTGTTTTTCTCCTGCATTAAAGCTCTACAAATAAAATCTTCATTCTATTTGTATTTCACTAATTTATTTACCTATTCTTACATTGATATCATATTTATTTCATTAAAGTGACAATGTAGCATATGTGATATCTGATAGGCTATTTTTCGTTCATGCACATATAATTGAATATATACACACATGTACACTGTATAATCGCTCTGTAACATTAAGTGCTCCCATTCAAGAAAATAGCATATATTCAAATCTTGTCATTTAGTATGATTTTTTTTCTCTAGATAATATAGAGTTTTTGTTAAATTTCACTCTTCAGCATTTTGTTGTTTTTGATGCTGTTTTAAACTGAACAGTTTGTGCCGTTTCCATCTCTACTAGATATTTCTAGATTAGGAAAAGAGCCATGGATTAAAGTGTCCAGATAACCATATCAATTAAGAAAATTTTAAACAGAAATCTTTTGTCTTTTCTCAGTCTTCAATTACATCTTCAGGGAAAATAACTTTATTTACCTAGTGCTTATGTTGTTTACTTCATTTTCTTTTCTTACTGCTTATATTTAAATCTAGAGGAATAATTAACTAAAGGATGATAGTAAACATCCTTTTCTAGCCCCTTACCTTCAACGAGATGTTTTCAATTTCTACCAATTTTTGATAAGATTTGCTATTATTTTTGGTAAATAACCTTTGTCACACTTAAGTATTTTCCTTTTATTCTCAATTTATTTTGAATTTTAATTAGAATTGACTGCTAAATTTTATTAAAATAATATTTAGCATCTATTAATAACATTCAAAGTTTTTTCCTCTCATCAGGTTATAATCCACTTTGTTGATAGATGTCCTGATATAAAGCAGCCTTCAATTCTTGAAATAAACCCTGACTAGTAATAGTGCGTTATTCTCTTGATGCATTGCTGAATTCTATTTGCTATTATATCATTTAGAATTTTCAGCTCTGTATTCATTATTGAGATTTGTCCATAATGTTCTTTTTTACAGTATCTATATCAGGTACTGGTATCAAAATAATGCTAATTTCATAAAAGAAATGAAAGAGAATTCCATTATTTTCTGTAGGCTTGCATAATTTAAGTAATATGGAACTTATATATATATATTTTTTTTTTTTTTTTTAAAGATTACACAGTGTTTGGCTGCAAGCTGTTGTTCTGAACATTTTTCATTGTTGATGCCTCACCTTTCCAATCTCTTCTCTGGTAATTGGTCGTGTTCAGTTTTCTACTGTGTCTTGTTTGGCAAATTGTATTGTTCAAGTGGCATTCTCTTTTTAGTCTCTCTATATTTGGTTTTGTCTCTTTTCTCATTCTTAATCTTATCTATTTTGGCTGTCCTCTTTTATCTTTTAATCAGATTTCCAAGGAGTTTATCTATTTTACTATTTCTTCCCCCCAGCCCAGAGAATTGCCTCATTCATCTATCCTTTGAAAGTTTTTAATTTTTTTCTCTTTCATTAATTTAAATTTTTGTCTATTAATTCCTACCTCTTTTGTTTCTATTTTCTAATTTCTTAAATGGATATTTAATTCCTTCTCTCCTTTAATATCAAAGACATTTAACATATTCAGTTTCCTCTGAGAAAAGATGGAAATATTACATAGATATTATTTTGCTGTGTTATGTAGATAGTCTTTTGAAGTGTTCTTTTTTTGCTTTCTAGATAGCTTTTCATTTCACTGTAAATTTTTCTTAGACTGAAAATTTGTTAATTACTACACATATTTACCTTAAAAACTGGTAAACTTGGTTGTATTCCTTCCATTTTATTTTATCTCATCCTGTATTATACGTTGTTTTCTTTCTTTCTTTCCTTCTTTTTTGCTCAACTGATCAAGTTCTTATTCCTTTCTTGTTCCCTTGTTAATTTGGGAATTCTACTGAAATTTTCCAATCAAAATAGCTACTATTCTTATAATCAGGCACTTATGAATATATTTATTGAAACTAAGATAGTTAGGATTTTTCCCATGAAGCTCCACTTACATCCCCACAGAGAGATGAGGGCCAGTATGTCCTTTCTGTTAAAAGTCCTTCTTAAAAACTTCCAGGAAATATAAAGGCAATCCTTTATGTTGCAGGAGAGATAGTCAAAATGTAACAACCTGTGTGGTGTAGAAACCAGCCTGACCAGTTGGGGCACCAAACTCAGACAAAGATGCCATCTATAAACTGCAAATCTCCTTGTGCAGACCCTTACGGGCTGGCTAAATGTAGCCCGCATATTGCCATTTGTGCATGTATTTCTATATCCTCACCTATTTCTAGCTACTTAGCTAGATACCAAGTTCTGTAGCCTACATATCAATTTTTTTCCTCTTTACAATTCTCAGATTTCTTGTCCGGTTCATATGTTTGTTGGAAAGAAGAAACAAGACTCTCAGAATTCCTGCATAACCTCAGATATCTGTCTTTCCTTGTCACTGGTGACTGAGGTCTTTGCTGGTATAGGATTCACAGACGACAGCCATTGTCACTTTCGCTGCTCTTCATATTGCTATCTTGTTCTTTTGTTGCTTCTAGTCTCCCGTTATTAGAGATGAAAAGCCTAATGTTGACCTGATTTTTTTCTTTAGGGCTGTTTTATTAATTCTGCTTGGAAAAGTGTTAGTGTTTTGTTGTTTTCTTTTCTTAAATCAATTCTTAGCGGGAGTAACTTTGCCAGGATTTACCTAGGTGTGTCTTTTTCTCATCAACATAGCCTGGTGCAGAATCAGAACTTTCTATTTCAAGGAAATTTTATTTTCTTATTTGTTTCAGTAATCCCTCTTTTCCATAATTACTTTTTTTCTTCTTGAACTGCTATTTTTATTTATTTTCTAGTCTCACTATAATTTTCATCTCACTCTGTTTTTGCGCTGTGCTTTGAAATAATTTGGCACTGAATCTTCCAGGCCTCAAATAAATAATGACCAACTTCATTCTGAGTCGTCTAATAAATTACTGTGGTTGACTGCATCACTGTTGGCCACCATTCATTCTTCATTCGTTGTGAGAGGATGATACATTCTTGTCCCCATAGAATTCAGATTGGGCTATGTGACACGTTTGCCTGAAAAATATAAATTCATATGACCTCTGCTATGTTTGAGCGTAGAGAATGAGCTCCCACCAGCATTTTGCTTGTCCTTTCTGCCACAAGAAAGGCATTTTCCAGATCAGGACTGCTCCTTCTGCCTGGGACGCAAGATGAAAAGATAGCGGAATGCAGCTGCAGGTTCCCTACACAGGTCTCCATGTAATATGAGCCAGAGATAAATCCTTGTAACTTACAAGTTACAGAAATTTTGGGGTTTTGCAACCACATGCTTGATCACTAAATTCTTGTCTTCTAAAGGTATGTGGTTGCAAGTAATGCCTTAAGTAATGCTTTGCCACTGCATGCTTTGGCCCCTTTCTCACAAGAAAGTTTGAGTCTTGAGTCTAAACAAAGCAGAGAATCAATTCCAGAAAACTCAGAATTAATTTGGAGAAACTATGTTTCAGATTCAATTCCTCTGGAACTATTTCTAGCCCCAAATTTCTGTATCAATTTTCAGTCAGAGAAGTGGAAACACCAGGAGTAATATCTAATAAAGGATTCATTACTGGGATTTGATTTTATGAAATTCTGAAAGCTGATAGAAGAGTCTGCCTAAAGCTGTTGCTCCTGTGACCAGACCTGTGGCCCACCATCAGTAGGGCAGGCGTCCTGGAGGAAAGACGGATGTGAAGTGGAGGGTGAGAACTGAACAATAGATCAGGATAGATCACATAGATCAGGAACGGTGAGGAGGAGCTGAAATCCACAAGGATGGATTGACACTCGTACTGGCCTCTAACAACCTCTAAGAATCTAAGTTTGATGACAGTTGGACCAGTAGGAGAAGCCAGCATCTTTTATGATGAATGCAAACCTACAAGTGATGCAGGAATCTGAGAAGCTGAAGGAGGGTATCCAACAGGATCTGGAAGTGCTGCACCTTGACTGTTGCCCCATTTCAACAAGATGAGCCAAGGGATAAGTGACATATGCCTGGAAGAGAACATAGTTGTGTTTCACTTCTGTCTTCCAAATCTTGCACAAAATATCTCATCTGTGACCCACACTAATCTGGAACTAGGTAGGGAAGGGAATTCTGGAAACATGATTCCAGCTCAGCTAAAAGCAGACACCAATAGGAGATATGAAAACTTCTCAATTAATATTTGATGAATGAATGCACAAATGAACAACTAAATTAATCACCTTTACGATTCAACCGCAGTGAATTTCAGATCTCTAAATTATCAGAGCTCTCTTTTCTCATAGGGAATTTGACTTCTTTTGTTGGGAAATGTATTTATTAACATTTTGTTTGTTTATTTGTTAGCATCAAGTCTCTCAACTTATACCTTCCATGAAACTCCATCTCAGCCCATCCAACAGAACTTATGTTTGCATCAGTCTCAACCCATTTATTTATGTTGGGGAAGCTGTACTGCCCTAGCTTAACCAGGCATCACTTTCTCGATGTTTTCATTATTCTAAATGTCTGTCTCAACATGCAAGAGTAATCAAGTCGAATTTATAGAAAGGGTTCAGGAAAGATGAAAGATAATCAAATCTGCATCTTGTTTAATGGAGCATGTGATGTTAACTTCTTTAGATAATGAAACAGAGGAGGCAAGGAGAGATAAAGAAAACAAAGATTAGCTGCTTTCCCACACCCAAACCTCAATCCTAATACATTTATAATAAGCCACCATCTATCAGGGGAAAGATAAATATTCAAAAATTAAGAGATAACTGATAGTGTTTTATTATTATTAAATGATTTTCCAGCATTAGCTAATTTGGGTATGGAAGTTTAATTCATTAAGATTGATTGCAAAAGTGATTCACGTTGAATTGTTCAGTGCCAAAATATACAGCACCCGTGTATCAGGGATTCTCTTAGACCAGTGGTGCTCAAACTAGCAGGAGAGGAAACACCAGGAAGGCTTGGTAATTTGTACATTACTGGGCCCCACTCCCAGAGTTTCTGATTCAGTCGGTCTGGGGTGGGCCCAAGAGTTTGCATTTCTAACAGGGTCCTGGACAATGCTGATATTGCTTATCTGAGGGCTATGCTTTGAGAAATACTGATAGAATAAAACCACCTAGAGAGGATGGAGAGTCTGTATCTTATTTGTCAGGATTACCTCAAGGTATGTCTTACAAATACCTGCAATTAACTTCACAATTAAAGTGCTGAGTATCACAAATGGCCAAACGCTAAGCTATGTGTCAAATCACTGGTTAGTACAATCTGAAGTTAAACCATCTACTGTATGTCTTGTTATCCAGCCAACACAGAGGATTGAGCCAAGCAGTTAAAACCCTGTTTAAATAGATACAGTTACTATATCTAATCAACACAGCAGTGGGGCTTGCCAAAAACCTATAAAACTAATGGATTTGCAAGAAAATTACATCACCATCAAATCAATGCTGGTAACACAGGTGGCATTTATAAAAAGTAAAGAAATTGACATTAACACAGCCCATCTCTGCTGCCTGCCAATGAGTACTCCAGCTTTGTTAAGGAAAGATCTTCTCCTTTCCAAGAATCATATTTAAATCATTCTAAAATAGTGTAGCAGAAAGGACCAGTGACTGTTCTAAAAATGTTAATCGATAGCTTGAGAATATTTGATGGTAAGTATCCTAGGGCTGTCCTTATTCAGCAATGGGCAAATGGTCTTTAAAATCCATGGTTTCTGTTCCTGTTGAAAAAATAAATAAAAGAATTAACCATCTAACTCAAACATCCCTCGCTCCATCACTAAGGAGGCCCAGAGAAATCGCGGTGCACAATGTAATGAAAAAGCAGCCGAAGACTCTAACCTGTGGCTGCGTGTGTAACCTCTGCTCTGGGGACCTGTATTACTTAGCAGATGGAATTAAAATTCTGATAAGTGATATAAAAGGTTTGTAAGGGAGGAAATTGGTGTGTGGTCACATTGTCTGCCTTAATCCCCTTCACTTTGCATTCCCCAGCTTTTTGTTAAAACCAACCCATGAGGAATCATTTTCACCTTGAAAACTGCAGATGTTCACGTGAAGCTTAGAAATAAAGCTCTCTGCAAGATGCTTTCCTGGATAATTCTGGAGACATAGGAAGTAGGTGTTGAAAGTGCACACGCCCACACACACATATACACATTTGTGTGCATGCTTGCACACTACCATTATACAACAGCTATATTAGCATATTTCCTAGGAAGAACCACATTGCGTGCAGCAAATGTAATCAGCTACAAACTAGTCAAGCATAAAAATACTTAATATTTCGCTGACTGAGCTACATGAATGTTCCACCGACATGTCTAGATATTGGCATCGAATACTTGGATCTCTGGGGTGTAGAAGTACCTGTACTGTCCACTATGAACATTTTGTTATGTCCTTTCAAAAAAGGATAATAATTAGAGGGAGAAACCCGGAAGCATGAGCTACACAATGGAAGGACCAAATAGATAGTGGTCTGTTTGGTGATAAGTTTTGATATCTTACAGAGCTTATATTGTATCTGAGGACTGTAAACACGGAGGTAAGTGTGAGAACACCCATAATAAAGATACCTATGTATATGAGGATTCTTTAACGACTGTTTTAGAAAGGGAGGTTCTCAAAAGACATCCATAAATATAATTAGCCACAACCTTCTTTTTTTAAAAGCACTGTAGGAGTCAGCTCAGGCTGCCATAACAAAGTACCGTAGACTGGATGGCAAGCATCTAGATAAAGAATAGAAATTGATTTTCTCAGTTTTGGAGGTTAGGAGTCCCAGATCAAGGTCCGGCAGGGCTGATTTCTGGGGAAGCCCCTCCTGGCTTGCAGAGAGCCACCTGCTGAGATGTCCTCACATGCCCTTTCCTTTGCACAGTGCACACAGAGACAGCTGGAGAGAACAAGCAGTCTCATGTCTCTTCTTATGAGGACACTAATTCTATTGAATCAGGGCCCCACACTTATGATCTTGTTTAATCTTAATTACTTTCTCATTCTAAACACAGCCACACCAGGAGCTAGCACGTCAACATATGAATTTTGGTGGACGTGTACATTCAGTCCATAATAAGCACAACCCCCATTAACAATTAATTTACTTAGCATTCTGCTGCATATTTCTCCTAATGTAAATACTCAAAGAAAAGACAAACTATGGCTTTTAAACACACCATATTTTCAGCAGTATCTTTGTTTACTATGCTTCTAAGCTTGCCAGTTCAAACTGAATGAAGAACTCTATGGCGTTTTTGGAAGTGTTGCATCCTGCTGTAGACTGCATTAATTAGTTCTCCTGCGGGCCCAGGGAGGGACACTGGCATGATCTCCCCATGTCATCGAGAAGAAAACAGTCACAATCCTTTCAGTCACGCTCCCTAAGAAACTGAAAAAAAAAAATTAAAAAAGCATAAAATCTTTCACAGGTTTCTTTTTGAGCATCATCTGAGCTAGAAAAACTATCTTTTTCTAAATTATGTATTAATATTTTTTAACATACGAGCATAAAATAACATTTGTTGACATTTTTCTAGTCCAGATTTCTTCTAATCATGTTAACTATGAAGAAGGTAGATGATCTCATTATACAAATAATCAAATGATTGGTACAGTTTTCTTAATTCAAACATGGAGTAAACACCCTACAGTGCCTTCATTTCCCCTCCCTGACTTTAAGGTCGCCTTTTGGCCGCTCCCTCTTTATGTCTGAGCATTTGATTTTCCCAGTTATTTCAGTGATTCACCTTCTTCTCCAATCTCACAAGTGAGAAATTTCCACATGCAGAAAATGATGAGCATTCTGGTGTCCAATACCATTCCACTTTTCTGATATGGATTTGGTCTAACTTGATTCGACTGCGATCTGAGACAAGTATAATCGTCATGAAGTCCCTACCCCAGGGCCATTGCATAAACCGAGCAGATTGAGCCTTGCACTCTCAGGGGCCCCATTCTCAAATATTTATACGTGAATGGTGCTCTCCGGAGCAGGATGTGGTCACTACTGTAGGCTTCTGAGAAGAATCTCACATGTGAAAACATGTGAGAGAGAAGCCTGAATAAAACAATTTATTGGAAGAATATCAGAAGCAAAGTTTGCTAAATTGATATATTCTACTTTTTATTTATCCTTTAAACTTAATATTACCCCAAATATTTACAAGAACCCGATACAACTTTCACAGTGATCTCTCCTATGGAGGATCTCTCCCCATGTGTGTTTGCAGGTATTCTCTATCACAATAAGAATGAGTAAAGCAGTTGGAAATACAGATGGGAAACTTTGAGCATGGAACATAAAGCATATATATCATGAAATGTATGACTGAGCTAACATTTTTCTGGTTGTGAGTGTGTCAACACAAAGCAGATCGAAGACTAAAAGACAGAGTGATAATAGTTTTCATCAGCTATATTCACACATTTTTAGTAAAGGCACAGATGGAAAACATTCCAATTGCAAAATGTTAACAGGAGGTATTGAGAGGAGAAAGAACAATTAAGTTGAGCAATGAGCTATTTATGATTTCAGTTGCCTTGTATCTTGAATTTTCTTTACCACCATGTGGCTGTGGTTATTTCTTGAATGAGTTTTGGCCTGAAGTATCCTAATGGCAGGTGTTCAATTTGCTGAAAAGAAATGGCACTTTTTTGCGAAAAAAATAATAATAAGGTGTTGATATCAATATAAGTGATAGAAGGTTTTTTTATCTTTTCATCTTCCTAACGTCCTTTTATCTCACCTTTTTTTTTGCATGATGACTATAAATCCATCCTCTTAGCTAAATGTGACAGTCAATGGGCCAAAGTAATATGACAAAACAAACAACAAGTTCTAGTTTTAATATACTAGATTTTAAGCTTCTTGAGCCCATGGAATAATCAATTTATTTGTATCCCCAGCATCTAGCATATTGTCTCTCAAATAGTAGAAAAGAAATGTTTGTTGAATGAATGAGTGAATGGATAACATTTATATGATTGACCAACTCAAATGAATAAAACATTATCAAATACATATACCAATAAACTTGTTCTAAATTTAATTTTTATCCTGTGATTCGGAAAGAACTAGGATGCTA
The DNA here is from genome assembly GCF_021613505.1 of Equus quagga. Lineage (NCBI taxonomy): Eukaryota > Metazoa > Chordata > Mammalia > Perissodactyla > Equidae > Equus > Equus quagga. The sequence continues at coordinate 42,569,273 of NC_060281.1, forward strand.
TTTCTAGTCCTAAATTAATAGCATGAATAATGGTAGATACAACAATCATCTTTGGATCATTTTAGCTTTTGGTTATTTTGACTTTTGATGGGTGCTGTATAACTTCATATATCCTCTGATGGTTTTTCAAAAGCATTAAAAGCTTTTAAATTCTCCCCTTTCCTGGAAAATTGCTTATAATGCCTTTCTTTGTTCTTTAACATGGTCTGGGCTTTGAGGAATGTCTCTAGCAGTAATTAATAAAGATAAAGCACACAAGCCAACTTTTTTCATAAGTACCATTGTGGATATGTCACTCCTGGCAGCTTTTTCGTTCCCACATAAACTCTTCTCTCACCAAAGGAGTTACCAATCTCACATCCACCATGAGGATCTACCAAACCCTGATTGTTATATTTTTTTGTCAGTTCAAGTCATATTTATAAAAAGCCAAGAGCTGTAGGTTAAAAAAGAAGCTAACCTACTGGGAGCTCTCTCAAACCGAAGAACCACTGTTTCAGCTTCACTCTCCATGGTCTGTCTAACTGGAAGAATTTGATAGTAGCTGTACATGTTCAATAGGTCCTTTCACTTTTAAGACCTTTACTTAACAAGAGCTGAAGGGATCCTTTTAACGTGGACTTTACAATAACCAATGAAGGATTAATATAACGGAAATGAGGGGCTCAGCGTGGTGGCACAGAGGTTAAGTTCGCACATTCTACTTTGGCGGCTGGGGTTCGGATCCTGGGCACGGGCCTATGCACTGCTTGTCAAGCCACACTCTGGCAGGCGTCCTACATATAAAGTAGAGGAAGATGGGCACGGATGTTAGCTCAGGGCCAGTCTTCCTCAGCAAAAAGACGAATATTGGAGGCAGATGTTAGCTCAGGGCTGATCTTCCTCAAAAATCCCAAAATTATGGGGGAAAGGAAACTACTTTGTGGAATAAACAATTTACAGTGTATTCATTCATTCCATAAATATTTCTGGAGAGCTGCCCACATGGCAAGAAATGTACAGCTAAACATTACACCATTAGCTTTTGTGCCCATATATAAAATGAAAAGTAAGTATTGTGCAGGTGCAATTGTAACCTATTAAATGACATTGCCTTCTTGCCTTGGTATTTGTAACTTTCTCTAGAAGCACCAGGAAAAACGGTCCTGACTGGGTCTTCATTCAGATCTTCTTTCATCATTACAATTCTATAGCTATGGTTTCTGTTGTTGTTTATGAAAAACCAGTTGTGTTGTAGTATGAAATCCTTTAAGATAATTGTGGAGGATTCTCAGTCTCTGTAACTACAGTTCTTCAAAATTCACCCTTATGTCTTGTATGCCTCTGTGATCGCAATTCTTCCCTTGTATCAGGGAAGACCTTGATACGGCTGCTGATTCCTAATTGCTATGCTTAAATCGAAGCAAGGCTTGTAACCATTAAAGGGTGCAAAATCTTCTCAGTGTCTCCAAATGTTTACAAGTTCATCCCAACTTCAAGTCTTCGAGACATTTATAAACCTCTTCAAATTAAGATGAAATAAAAATAACTTCTAAGATAAATGCTCAAAGTTGTTTACTCCATGGTTTTCCTTTGATACAGTAAAAAGGTCCCTTCATTCCTCGTCCCTTCTCAGTACCACGCTCACCACACTTCGGTAGGAGCAGAAGTTGAAAGACAGATCAGACCACTTGGACACTTGGTGCTTCTGCACTCCTGTACAAGGTAAACCCTTTTTCCAGTGAACTTTTATTCATTCGTTAACGTAAAGGTTTCTTCTCTAGGAGGCTGTTAGCTAAACCCCAAGAATTTATGGCTTTTCTCTTTTGTTTTCCACAGAATTTATTTATATTACTGCTAAAGCACTTATCATATCCCTCTGTAACTTATTTTTGTGTTTCCTTCTACACAGCATTACCCCCTTGAAGTGGAGAAGGTGTCTTTGCATTTGCATTCCCATTGCCTAGCTCAGTGATGGATACATTGTAGGTATTAGTCATAAACGTTTATAAAAGGAATAAATGAATTAATTAAAAACATTACTTTCTGCAAAAAATCTAGTCTATCTTACTGGGTTTTGCTGCTTACTTGTTTCATGCTTTTTCCATTTGGGTTACATTAGCAACTAAAAGAGAAAGGGCAAATATTTATTTTTAATTAAAAAATCAGGATGTGATGAGAATTGAGAGGAAGTTTTTGTTTGACTTTGAATATCATTGTGGAGTTCACAACACAATCACAGTTCAGACAGTGAAATGTCTTCATATTTTGCACTTGGCATTCAAGCAAATGTGAAGACTAGGTAACTGAGTGTCCCACTTCCCTCAGGTTCTTTTGACAAATTTGGCCAGACCGCACTGTCATAGATCCACATTGACCAATGCAAGTTAACCAGTGGGCTAAAGCGAATGGCTGTCTGTTTTCTCAAAAGTTACTGAATGCAGACTATGATACTTTCCCACTGATATCCATGACATTGATTCAATCAAATGCAGCTCTTTTAAGAGTATATAATATTTTCCACCACATTTCCCGTTCTTGTTGAAATGTGTTGAAAGATACCTGATGACATTTACAACCTACCTCAAGGTGATGATTTAGTAGTCTGAAACAAAGAGTCAACATAATATTGCTTGCAGCATGGAATAAATATTTTCTGCAAATATAAAATTGTCTGCTTTGTGTCGGGGGAGGATATTCTAGAAGAATGTCAACTGAATTATATTGGCTGATATTCACTTTGTTTTCAACTGTGGGCATAACAAACGAACAGATTTATTCCTTCTGTCACCAGTACCCTGACACAAGTCAAAGACCCTAAAAAAGAACTTAGCATTTGCAAGAGTATATTTTAGAATAGGAATATTACACCTTATTTTTAAAGATTTTATAATAATTGGAGGTTTGGGGATCATGTGACTCCAGAGGTATAGGAACATATCAAGAGCTTTTCATATTATGGACATTACCTGGGATATATATATATTTTCACACCCAATTCAGTCAACAAATACAAAAAATAAAGCAAGAGAATTCTCCAGCAATTTGGATATATTTTACGGAACAATTTGGATAGATATCCTAATATAGTATAAATATCTTCGTACTGCCTCTGGATTCTGAAGAGAATGTTCAGGCACTGTCAGATTTTAACAGTTTTTGACATTCCTGAGCTCATTCACGGCCATTTATCTTAATCCTCTCTCTACATTTTATATTGAAATAGCTCTCCATCCTGTGTACATATTACAGACACCTAGGGACAAAAACAGGCTAGTCTTGGGAAAAGGTATCATCTTTGAGTTGAGAGGTCTATTTCTATTAATGCTTGAAACTTCAAAAATAAATTTCTAAGGAGTGTACAGAAAAAGGATGGGTGGAATGGAAAGCTAGGAAGACTCACAAACCTGAGGCCATGTAAAACACTGATATTTGGTAGGATGTCACGCTGGTTCAGAGCAGGGCTCTGGACCCACATCAGCTGGATTCTAATCCCCACTGTGCTTCTTTCTGTGCATCAATTTTTTCATATGTAAAATGGAGATAATAATAACTATTGATGTAGTTGTTGGGAAAATTAAATAAGTAAATAAATGCAAAGTAATAAAAATGTGCCCAAGAAAAATAAGTCCTCAATTAGTGTTTATTATTAGCTTTAAAAAGCTAGATAAGAATTGGGAAAAAAATGCAATGTGTTTTTGATATTTTGTAAATGCATGTAATTGAACAAAAAGATTAAAAATACATAAAAGCATACACATGAGAATGCATGATCATAATTTTAGTGATGTACTTTAGATAAATGACCATCTATTCACTTAAGAAATATTATTGTGTACTTACTGTGCACCAGACATTGTGCAATGTTAAAAGCCATAGTCCCTATCTTTCACCAAGTAGCTTATGGAGAAGAGAGAAGATTAACACCAAAAGGAATACTATCTGTAAATGCTTTGGTACAGATGAGAGAGGAAGGGACTTTCCGGGTAATTTAGCACGTGTTCCAGACTGTAGAGCAGACAGACAAGAAATAACAAAAAGTCTTCAATGCCATATTAAGTTGTTTGACTTTTAACCTTAATAATGGAGCATTTGAAGAATGTTTTTCATTTCACTGTCTACACTGGGGGAAAGGAATGGAAAAGGACAGAGGTGAAGGCAGGGAAACCACTTACTTTGCTATTTCAGTAATCTGTAATCTAGGAGGGAGCTGATCGGTCTAAACTAAGACAGTAGAATTGAGATAATGAACAGACCGAAGATTGGGGAGACACTAAGATGAAAGATTATATATAGAATTGTCATCATGAATTGGATTGAAAAGTTAAAGGAGATGGAGAAGTAAAGAATACATCCCTGAGTTACCTGATTTAGTCAACTGAGTGGATGAGTATGTCACTCACCAAGATGATGAACATGGAAGGATTAGGCAGATTTAGGTAAGAAGGTGCTGTCTCCAGATTTGCATCTATTTAGACAGATTCATATGTAAATTCCTGCAAAAGAAGTTTAGTTGACAGTAGAACATATTTGTCTATTACATAGAAAGAAAGTCTGCGTTAGAA
>NC_060281.1:42573826-42612726 GCF_021613505.1 Equus quagga
AGTAGAACATATTTGTCTATTACATAGAAAGAAAGTCTGCGTTAGAAATGTAGAATTGGGCGTTATAAAAATGGTAGTTGTAGCCACAAGAGCCACATTTTCGCCCAAAGGGAGTGGGTAGAATGAGACAAAAACAAAGACTAATGATGGAATCCTGAGCAACATCACCCTTTAACCGATAGAAACAGAAAGCTGCTGAGAACTTTCAAGAACAGCTACAGGAGAATCAGGACACAGTGGTGTCCAATACCAAACAAAGAGGGGTTACAAGAAGGAGAAGCTGTTGTCCAGGAACAAATTCAGCAGAGAAGGTTAAGAGGCTGAAGAATGAAACGTGTTCTTTGACATTAGCATCTGGAAAGTCATTGAAAGTTTGGAGACAGTGTCCTGGCGAGGAGGCAGAGGTATGTGCTCACAGGGCAGGCGTAGAAGTGCGGAAGTGCTGCGGGTGTGGGGGTGCAGGTTGCTTTTTAGACAAGTTTGGCGGAGTCACATCTAACAGGAGATGTGCAGCCAAGTGAGATTATTGTTTCTAATTTCTTCTGGCTCTTAGATTTAGGACATTTGAACACGTTTGCCTACTAAAAGGAAAAGCCTATGTGAGAAGAGTGGACAATTTTTAGAGTAAAATACAATGGGATCCAGACAATAGAAGTACAGATACAGGAAAGGAGAGGATGACGGTTTTGAGCACAGTGTGCTGGAGATGGGTGGCAGTTTGAGGTGTTCTTGACTGACTTTCTCTATGAAAAAAGAAAAGGACAGTTATCTGTGGAGAATGATGACGAAGGAATGAAGCAGAGGATTTAAAAGGAGAGTTAACTAAAATCGTCAATGTAAAGAAGAGGAAAAAGGAGCGATGGGGAAAGGATTGTTGGTTGGCATCCCAAGCCCAGATGGGATGGCTTTGTAATGGTGACACGAGTCTTCATGCTAGACTAGAACTCAGATCTTACTTGTAGGCCTGGGAGTCTAATGAAGGTGCAATAAAGCAAGATTATTTGCAAGCTATATGAGTCCTGGGATGCTTGACACAGGTTGTATAAATGGGACTGCTTTGAGAGGCAGAATACATACCACATAACAGAGTAAACACCCTGGGATAGGGGGCTCAGAATTTAGGCATTGCTCTTGCGGAAGAAACCACATGGCCCCCACAGTGTAGACACCTCTGAGTGATCTCAGAAGAGCTATGGCTGAGTATACCCAGGCCACACCTTATGGTAGTGTAGACCATATGGTACACAAGCCTTTCTTGGAAAACATCAATTGTTCCTATCTCAAAGGGATTTCTTCGCTTTTGAAGGCGGATAAAGACCATCAGATCTTAACCCCAGAGAGCTGCTTATAGGCATCATATTAACTCTTTAGTGACATTCAATCCAGTAATATTTTTAAATTGGAGGATGAACCCTTGTAAAAGCATCATACTCACTGGTAGACTTATCCTGTGTGTCTGTCTCTCACTCAGAGAAGTCTGGATGTTCAGGTGCACTAGATTGTATGTTTTGCTTTCTGTTAATAAATTATATTTCAGATTCATATTTGTGTCAAGTTTTCTGAAACATGGTTTTTAAATTTATTGCACTCACCATTTTTGTTTTTCAAGAAAGGGCAGCATCCTCAACGGTGACAGGAACAGAGCACTAAGGGAATAGAGGAGTACTCAGTTAGAGTCCAGGACCACCTCTTATTAATGTGTATCATCTAACCAGCCATGTAACCCCTCAAGCCTCAGATTTCTCCCTTGAATAAAAAAGGTTTGCTATCATTATAATTTGCAGTTCTAAAATCCTTTATAAGATAGAAATTTTACTTTGTCATGATCAATTTGAAATGTCACATTAAAAGTCAAACAGCCAAGAACACCTGCCATCAGGGCAGGTAGCAGGCTGTGCCCATGTATTCTAGAAGCCTAATACTGACACCAGAGTTTTACACTGCTGCAGCGTAATCGTTCCTACCAGCACGTTCCATTAAAGCTTGACTTACTGCCAGGGAATTCACCTGCTGACACAGTAAAACTCCTGACTGGAAGCATTAACATTGCAATGTCAGATGGGGGAAAAAAAATTGTTCCTAGATTCCACGAACGTGCACTGCTTTATTTGGGGTCCTGGTTGCAAACTCATTATTTATGCTGTGTACAGTAGGCCATCAACAAATCCCACTGGGAAATTAGTTCGCAATTTAGAATCGTTTCAAAGTACAAGTGATTCTCAAGTCATTTTCCGAGGTTAAATGAGAATTCTTATTGCTTTCCGCGGGCTCAGAGGGAATTTTTACTCCATATGTTCCCTCCTCCCCCAACTTCTGCTATCCTGCCTTGATATTTTCCTTCTTAAATGTACTCAGTGCTAAATCTCCTTTTTTCAACTTTTGAAAGCCGGGAGATGGAAGGGTATTTGTTGCGTTTTCTTGCTTGCTGGGACTGCGTAAGTACCTCACTTTTGATTACTGCTTTTATTGTTTGAGGCCTCCTCGGAGGTTTCCATGTTCTCTACAAATGGGCTTGCTTAGCTAACACAGGAGTGATTTTGGAAGATTGGATGGCATCCACTTTAGGGGGCAGTGAAGCAGAGTCATCATTCCACTCCCATTCCGACTTTCTCACCCCAGGGGCTGGTCCATTGGGCAGGGATTCAGGCAGACTGGCTGAGAGCAGGAGTGAGTCTGGCAACTCCAGTGATGGAAACTGGAAGTTCAACCTTGCTTGGGGGCTTAAGAGTCCATAAGCACAGAACAAATTATTAAGATAAAAAGGGTTCCACTGGCCCTCTCCACTTTCACACACCCCTTTGCTTATTCGAGTCTTTCCTCTAGAATCTCCTTTAAGCATTTTTCAAAACTTTGTTTCACTATTAAAGTGTGGCATGCCTCTCCCAATCTTACCCAACCTAGGAGAATTGGCCTCAGGCCACCTGGTAGATAATTTATAACCTGATATTGTCCTTAGGGAATGAATAGGATTATTTTAAATATATCATTTTTACCCTTTTTCATTCCCAGAAAGTAGAAAAGAATCCATAGCATGAAGATCTTGTAGAATTTTTTGCTTTTCCTCATTTCCCAGCAAGTGTCTTATATGCCAAGGCCTGATATTATTAGATATAATAAACTAAGATCCAACTGAAAATAAACCAAAGTTGTTAAACCACATCTAGTGACTCTCCCCTCCCCCGACAACCAGAAGCACTAGGGTTTATCTGAAACCAAGATTTCAACATCTCTTTAATGCATTAGGAGAGTGCTTCCACAAGCCCAGACCAGAAAGTATACAAACCAAGGAGATTGAGTGTTTAGTTTCAAAATACATGAAATCACTAGCTTAAACACAGAAACGACACACAAAGAGTGCAAAGAAACAATGAAAGCAAGAGATCAACAGAGTAAATATCACCTAGAAATGCTAACAGTCTTAAAGGTCAGAAATCCTTGCTTAAACAAAAAGGCCCATCCATTAAAAACAATCGATTACAAGATAACCTGAAAATACCACACTCCGAGTTCCCTTTAAAAGGAGAAGTTATCCAGCTAAAAGCTATTAGCTATGTGCTCTAGAGGGAACTAAACAGAGCAAGTCACAAACAGAAACTGAAACCTAAAGGAAAAGAAACTGAAAAATAAATGCATTTGGAGCTGCTTAACAGTGCACTTCTAAACATAGGGGAAAGGCTTTTGTTTTGTGAATATCAATCCTTGTGTGTCAGTGTGCCCAAGCGCTTTGGGACTGCATGGAAGGAAAACAAAATCATTCACTGGATTCAATATTCTGAGTTTGTCCTTTTAGTTGAAATTGGCTTTAAATGTTTTCCTTGATTACAGATAATTCAAGTCTTTTTTCTACCACTATTTCAAGGTGCAAGTGCTGTAAAAATAATCTCCTTTTCCTTAAAGCTTTGAAAGAAGCAGGTGTTGGTTTGATTTGCTAATTTTTTTAAATATTATATGCAATTTATAATTTTTAAAGCACCTATATTCAACTCATCTTGGCCTTTGCTTGGTGAAATAATGTTAGATATGACTCCTGGTATACAGAACCTTAACAATTTTGAATATTTATGAACACTCAAGTGAATGGCATTTATAAAGATATTTGTCATGTCTCCAACGATTCTTTTTCCTAGACTTTCATATTGTAATTTTTACTTTTGGGTAGCATGCTAATTATTTATAATCTTCTCATAGGTATGTAGATAGGCTGAACTCATTAAAACCTCCCAACTGTCAAGGACATTGCCTTATTATTAAGCTAACTTCAGAAATTCCTGCATTTTTAATGTTTCATGAGATAATAAGAAGTTTATTAATAAGAGTTTCTTACAATATAGCCAAAAAAAGCAGTAGGATATGCTCTCATGGCCTTTCCATTTTCATATACATTATTTGGGCAATAGAAAAGTTAGTTTTCTAGAAGTAGATTCTACTTCTAGCTTCTCAAAGTTGTAACCTACTTTGGCTCTGAAATAGAACCTACCTTGGAAGGTTGATCATAAATTACAGAAAATAGGGATAAATATGTCTTTCTTTCCTCTCTCCCTAAAATGTTGAGCTTTGTTCAAAAGCTTTATTTTCAACCATGTGCCAAAGGATGCCTCATCTACCTAAACTGGGATTTGAATGGTTATATAACTGAATCCCTGAAAATAATTCCATGGAGGCAAAATCCATGGTAGGCCAGTGCTTTCTAGATCATTAAAACCTACTGTGATGCTGTGCTTGCCAGTGAACTTTTACAAAATGCAGACATATTATTGAAATCAATAAAAGCTCAATGACTATAGGGCAGCAAGAAAACTCCTGTTAATTCTTATGTCAGTGGGTTGGGTGAGGGGCTGAAGATGTTGGTGAAAGTCAGAAATCCTGTTCTTTATGTGAATATCTGTCTAAATCTAAACTACAAGCCAGAGGCTGACCTTTTATATATTCCCTGGTATTATTACACCATCCCACTAACCACTCAAATATTTTGTTCTCAATCTGGGGGTAATTTATTTTCACATTAGATATAATCATACATTTGGAAAGTTTTGCTTAATGGTCCTGAAATCTTTCTCCAATGGGAAAGGAAGAGAACAGGACACACACATCCTCTATCTAAAACACAAATTTCCATCGGCTGTGCATTCTTGCTCTCTTTAGTCCTGTGGGCAGGAGTCTGGGCACAGATACTGTACACAAACTGCCTAATTATGAGGTTCTCCATAATCAAAATGATTTTTAAAAAGACAACATAATCAGCCTCAAAACTTTCTGTTCTACACACATAAACACGTGGCCTTGGGTCTGGAAGAGCAATGAGGTTGTAACATCTTTAGTGGCAAATTGTTGAAGCAAGGAGTGGAAAGAACACAGAGAGTGTCTTTCTTCATCTGGTGTTCCCAAGTTTGTCCATGTCAGCAAATCAGTCTCGAGACAGTCAAAACAGAACCCTTGGGTTGACCTCATTCTCTCTAAAGCTTGCTGCTCTGCTGCACAGAGATCAACATTTTTGCAAATTTTGTAAAGTTTTATTTCTGAGGGCAGAGATCAGAGGGGAGATGTAAATGCACTGCCACACTGATTCACTTGGCTTTCTTTCTTTTTTAAGTTTCTTAGAAACATGGTGGCCCTCTCAGTATGCATTTTTAAAGATCTTCTGTCTGTCCACCCTTGGAAAATGAAAAGGAAAAAAACCAACAAAGTCTATGTGGCACATGGCCAGATTTGGCTTAAAAAGTTGCTAATTTTGGACTCATTTCTCTCCATTAGGGCAGTGTAAGAATTATGCACACGAGGCTGAGGTTTTTCTCTGCTTAGAAAACATCTGCATTCGATTAGAAATAAGCCTGAGTGTCGTGTTAATTCTGCAGAACCAAACAAAGTCATTTTTGTTTAAACTCTTTCAGTACTGTGAGGATGAGAGGTTACAGGAGAAAAAAAAAAAGCAACAGAACAAAACTGCCATGTGGACCTGAAAGGGAGCTGAGGAGGCAAATAAGAAGTGACTTTTCCTTGAGAATACTGACCTGGAAATTTTTTCCAGGAGAATTCTCTTCTCTACCATTTCTCTCTTGGGAGCATGGGAGTAGGGAGCAAGTCCACTCTTCCCTCTAAAAATGCAACTTTTAAAGCAATGGAACATTCTCCAGATTCCCCCAAAATGAATTTGACCAAATAGCTGTGTTTAGCAAATGAGAAATAGCATCTCATTTTTAGTTTTGTGGAAAGCCAAACAAATCAAAACTATATTTATAGCTCATTGTGTGCATTTCAAATCGCTTTCATAGCTGCTAAGTGTGATTGGTCTTCCGACCTCAAATATACTGAAAACAATTAGTTCTATTGAAACACACATCTTGCCATGAACATCAGTATCCCTGTCCACTTTGTGTTCACAGCAGTAGCACTGATTCTGCTGGAATTTGTTTCTCTCTCTCAAAGAAGTCTGTGGCTAACCAGAGATATAATTTCTACACAAGTGCATTAGAACTACCTGTTTTTAAGGCTGATGGGCCCTAGATAGAAAGAGGACTTCAGCTATTCCTTTGGGCCGATGTATTTATTCTCCATACCTTTTCTTAAGATTAGGGTCTACTGGATCTCAGATAAGGAAGGCAGATGAAGACCCTATTTTGTTAAATTGAGTGTTGAGGGATACGATTCAGCCCTTAATCCACAGCACCAAGTAGCTACTACAAGTTCTCCAGGCAGGTAAAAATGTTTAAGTTCCTGCTGTTTAATCCTTATCAAAACACAGGCAATGTGGAATTGTTTACGGGTGCAGACTTGATAGGCATGCTAAATATTTATTCTTTTATATGTTTTGATTCTATCTTTGAATCAAACCAAAGAGCTAGGCATCGAACCAAAACATTTGGCACCATTTTTATTGGTTTTCACTAAATTGCCCAGTAACTTTATGCCAGTTGTCTGTATTGAGAAGAATCATAAGAAATAGTCCAATAAAATGTGCCATTATACTTACTATGGGAATATTAATATCACATTATCCAATATCTTTTTATGAGAAGCCATGAGAGAAGTTTCTCAGATTTTCAGTCTTAGGTATTTTTCCCTGAATTATGGTTTTCTATGTTGTTTTCATATTTAAGTGTTAGGAACGCTGTGATTCTTAAAACTAACCCTAGTTCCCCTTTTGCTTTAACTCCTGAAAGCTTTGAGGCCAAATTTGTGACCCACCTTTAGTAACTACAGTATGCCTATTACATATGTTTTTACTTCTATATATCAAGATGTTTATTAGAATGTACCCCTTGCATTCCCTTTACTCTATCTCTCTAGACTATTTGTTTTATCTTTTTTATGTTTATTTTTCTAAGCTCTGACAATTCCTTTGTGAAATAAGTCAGGGTGTTTATAAGTAAAGTAAATAAATAAACCTAAGTTAAGCCCGCTGTTGAGGTATAAGCCTATTTAACCCAAGCCTTCCTTGTGAGTGCTTGCTACATGATAGTTTTTCTAAAATATTTAATTTTTGTATTATTTTTATATCACACAACTTTTAATTTTGTGTTCAAAATTTTTGAAAGAGTGAATAAGATGCGAAGGATTATTTTGAATATACATAAAGAAACTCAAGTAGAACATCTGAAATGATTACATAATTGGCAGAGAGGACATAAACGAATGTAAAAGAAATTAAGGTTAGTTGACTTTAAGGGGGAAAATGGTTATAATGAAATTAAATAATAACATTCAAGATGTCTACCATCTTGACAACTGCTTTCTATCTCTTTAGAAAACAATGCCTAAGTAAAAATTAGAGGACTTAACTTTAAAAATCTGAAATGAGCATTGAGAAGATGGTGCTGTATGCTTAAATAATATTTTACTCAAGGACTTTATGTGGGATTTATCCATGACCTTCTGTTTTATCTCTCTCAAAGTAAGCAAAGAATCCAAATCAATTGAAATAATACCCTTCCCTCATAATTAAAAAACAGTTCAAATTTGAAAATGTAAACATTTTAAAGCTAAATTAAGATGACTGATAACTTACATCGACTTCATTTTTATTTTTTCTCATGTTAGCTTTGATAATTGAAAGGCAGAAGTATGTTTTACTAGTGCTAGCACCACATTTATAAGTAAAAATGAAGCATAAACCTGAATCACAAGAAAGTCAAAGTGTTAAAAATGATTTCAGTTGTCATCAGTTATGAAAAGATAGGCCTGTCTCTTAACTACTGGTCCTAACTGATTTTTCTTTGGTTCTCCGGAAGACAAAGATGGAAATGTAAGCTTTAGCCTAAACAGAAAAAGAAGAAAAATTGGGAAGATGAAATATAAAGCTCATGTTTTTGTGCCTGCTCCATTGTTTATATAATGTCTTTAGATTTTTCGAGTGAAGAGAGATCTTCATACTATAAAAAAAGTAAATAAGGGCAGAGATGGGAGTGAAAACTCAGGTCCATATTGCAGAACTCCCTCTTAACCTCTTTTTAACTAGGTGTATGTATTTCATTCTGTGGCATGAGACAGAGCCCAAGTGGCAGCTGGCCAAAACCTACATAGATCATGGAAAATGCCAGAAACCATAGAGCTCCCACTGTTTTGTCAGGTCACAGAGGACCATCCTATTTTTCACCAACAATTCCTTCTCTCTTCCTACTGCATCTCAATATTTGATGAAATACTATGAAATATGAAAAGTTAAAGCAGATTATCAGTCTTTTAGTTCTTTCCAAAATCCAGAAATGCTGGTCCTAGGCGACCCTAATTCATTTATTGTATGAAAGAGTCTTTTTGATAAAGAAGTCACAGGTATCTAAGAGAAGAGTCATTGCACATCTTAACATGGGAAGTGATTTTAGTAGACAATTATTTAAATTCAGATTTTTCTGAGACTGAGATACCCACAATAAACTATCATGTAAATAATTTATCCCACTTTATCTCAATCAACAATTTGGGAAATGCTAGCTGGTCATTGTATACGTCTTTTTATATTTTTTAAAGAAATACTTATATTTCATCATGAATCCATATTCACACAAAAGATTTTCCACTTAAGGAAGGGTGAGAATAGGGGGGAAAAAGTAAAATTGAGAGCCAAGAGGACATCAAATCTTTCACATTTTTCCTATGTGGATTTTTTGTCATGAGTTGCTCTAAATTTGTCATTATTTCCCACGTGAGTACTACCTGGGTAAATTATGGCTTACATCGCCCTCCACTTGAAATGAAAAGCAGATTGCATTGCAGACTTGAATTATCCTCCAATATTGCATGATATATGATCCATCGTGATGGGAAACTATTGTTATATATTTCATAGTTATGATTTCCAAGGTATCAAACTCCTCATTATCTTCCCGTGCTAGCCAGCTATAAATGCCAAAACACTCCTGCTTCCAGTATGTGCTTTTTGAAACTTATAGTCCTGTGTTCTGTGTGTGTTTAGCATTTTATGGTGCTGCATAATATAGAAATGTCATAATACTTTATCAAAAGCCTCAGCTTGGCTATTGACAGTATAGGTTTCATTTAATTCCTGGATGCAGCAGACGTTCTTTGCGATTTCCTGTATAATATAATAAACACCAAATGCAGTGCTTAAAATGAATATTTAAAAAATCAATCAGCCTTGAAATTTAATTTTATCTAATTGCCTTGCTATATCCTAACAAAATTGAATGACATAAAAATTTCACCTACCCTATATAATTTCATATTTTCTCTAATCATAAAAATAGATTTTTTTTCTTTTCTTTTAACTTCCTTTGATATAATCTTTTCACTTACTGAGTTACTTTAACCCTCTCTTACACAAGTTGAAAAAAGTGTGTGTCATCATCCCAGGCTGGTAATCACATGTGCAATATAATTTTACATCGCCACTCTATTCCTGCTTCGCTTCCACTGTGAATCTCCAAGACAATTAAATCTCTTAATGAGGCCTTTGATATAGATGGAAAATACTGATTATTTTTTGTGTATACATTTCTGGAACGGATCAAGCCACAAGAAGCTAGATACAGACCATCTCTTCTGCTCCCCTAGAATCTTCTGGAATTAGGCATCCCACATTGATTCATCCTCTGACAGAAACGAGCCATTAGTATGACTCACACCACAGTGAATATTATCAGTGCCTCTGGGAAAGCATAAGTGAGTCTAGATGGAAAATATCAAAGCAACCTCAGCATCTGGCTTATAAGCAGACAACAGTAGGGAAATATATTTTTTACATATAGTCAGTATGTCTGCTTAAAAAATAAATATATATAAATGGAAAAATACCCATATAGAAACCCCAAAAGAGTATGAAACATATGCTTGTTTCTGATTAGCTAATATTACTAATTTAGCTAACATTACTAATTTAGCATACTGATTTGGCTGTGTTTCCATACCCCGTCAGATTTATTGAATTTTCTCTTAAAGTAAAATAAATAAATAAATAAATGTATTTACTGAACAATTTTATTGTTGTGATTTGACTATAATACCAAAAAATTACTTTGCTGGCATTTTCCCTCTTTTCGTCTCCCTCTGAAGGTCATATTCCCATAGATTTATATCCAGAAGTAAGAAGGTAATGGAAACTCCAATATATTGATTCTGACCAATTAACTAATATTGCAAACTAAAGTCCACACATCCATGACAGACGAGAAACACATCTACCTGACAATCCCAAATGCAGTGAACTTTCAGAATAGTCTTTCTTAATGTTGAAAATAAATTTAAAAGTATCATTGCCCAGGGGTCATTTTAAAATTCTCAGTAAGTAAATTTATGTATATTAGAGATGACTCAAAACAGGGCTCAAAACTCTTCTAAAGGATTTTCTATCATTGTCTAATATGGTCCAGCCAATTAATCAAAAATTTCTGTGATGAGCCAGACAAACTAAAAAAACAAGTTTATTGAATAAAACTTTGGCTTTAAGCTAGGTTGATTCTCCAAGCCTCTAATGGGATAAGTAGAGAAAACACTCTGAGAAACAAAATACATATCCTTCCCTCACAAAGATTTTGTCCTGATGAGCATCACTACTGACCCTAAGTGCCCATGTGTCTGATTTATTTAATTAAGGAAAATTCTTATTTAACTATAAGGACCATTTTCTTCAATTGAAAGTTCTAGATAAAATGGAAGGCATTGTTCATAGACCTGTGTATGAAATTATTATTTTCTCTTCACTGACTTTGTGTAGCTGTTTTTGGACTAACTGGAAATGTCTCCGCTTTACCCATGTATCTGATTCACATTCAGATTAATCCTACCGTTGTGATTTATGATGCCCTCAGTTTCATATTTACTGCTAGCTCAAACTAATAAGCTCTCCCTGGACCAGCGCCATGACACGAGGTCAATGCCTAGTTAATCGCACCATTGTTTTTCCATGCACGTTGCCCTCTGAATTATCTAGGACGATAATTGATTAAAAACACATCTTGGATGATGTCATTTTTAAAAAAAGAACAAGTTTAATTTTTCAAAGAAAACTTATTTTAAGTTTTACAAGACTGTTTTTGAACATCTTAAATCATTTTATTAAATAGATTTTGCATTCATGAAAATATCTGTATCTAGAATTAGCGTTAATCACCATTAAAGTCTCTTTTGAGTCTCCATCTGTAAGCCGCAGTGCTTTGAGCTCCATATGTGAGCAAGAACTAGATTATACCATACCATAAAAAACGATAGAAGTATATTGACAGCTTTATTTTTGACATATTATTTCAGACTACATAAATCCACTCTATTTTATACATTTTATTGAGAGTAACAGTTTTTCGTAAATCACATTAAAATGTTCAAGATAACAAGATTAAAGCATGAGACAGTCTATGCACTCCTGATTTTTCAGTGCTGGGGCTAACTTCTATTAAATCTCTCCGTATATAGCATGTATAGTGGGGGGTTTTTTCCTCCTTACGAGAATGCCTTATCTTATTTTACAGCTTCTACTATCCACATAGAACTAGATTCAGCAGACCTGAAAAGGAGAGAATCACTTTTGGACTTATCTTTTCCAAGTAATCGGGTCATACCAAATGCTGCAGATGTATAAAAAAAATTTCAGATAGTGCCAAAATATTAAACCATGAAACAAAAGATTTCATGTCTATTTCTGCGTTTGTGCATCCTGACCTTAGAAGAGTTGCTTTGCTTTTCTGCCTTATATTCCTCAGAGTAAATATAACCTCTGTGTACTGACAACCACAAATATATTACATTATGAAGATTTAGCCACTGGCTGCCAGAATTAATCAGATCCATGAATACTGTGTGGCTTGTTTACTACATTTATATTGGTTACAAGGCACATAATTAAAAGAGCAAAAAGAACAAATCTATATTCTGTTGGCTTAGGGGTCTTTGAGAGTGACTTGAGCAAATGGTTTTTAAATCAAAGTGAGAAGGAGAAATAAAATTTCTCCCACGTCCTCCCCATTCTTTTTGGAAAGGAGATCAAATATGGGGAAGATGTGGAGAAATTAGAAAGTGCAAATAGAGAAGCAGATCTATCCAGGGAGCACTGGAAAATTCCATTAGTCATGCAATGTTGGTTTCCCTGTTTGTCCTCATTCTTTTCTTTTTCTGCATTATGCTCGTATTGCCCTTCACCGCTGCTTATTTTCACAAGGGCTGAGATAATAACTATTAGCACTGAGCATGTCAGTAATCATAGGCAAATTTTGATTGCTGGTATCAATAACTACTTTCCCCTATTTGACTTTGTAGTATCTGCACAAGAAAATTAAAATGACTATAAGGGGTTGATAACTAAAACTATTCTATGTGGCTGGCTTTGTGTACTACCCGTTGTCATTTCTATAGCCAGCCTACTTGATATTATAAAACTGTTCAACTTGAGGCTCATAATGTATAACGACGTATACCACCGTGTAATCTCCACCCTCGTTCCACTTTCTATTAAGTTCTTGGTTAACCCCTCATACTCAGCGAGAATTGGACAAATACATCTCTAGCCTTCCATTCTTCTACTTAGTCCTACAGTTATTCTGAAAATCTTAATTTACAATTTGGGTCATCTAGTCAAGACCTTAGTTATTTCATCTCTGAGAAGCGTTATCTAGGGACTTAAGTTTTAGTAAGTCTGGTTTTCAAGACTGGCTCTTCTGCTAATTCTATGGATTACTGGAGATTTGGAGGCCTCGGTTATTTCCTAATCGATAAAGAGAACAAGCTGGTTTAAATGATTGCTAAATTCCAGTCAATTTAAAATTGCACTGATAACCTTTCCTTTTTTTTGAGGAAGATTAGCCCTGAGCTAACATCTGCTGCCAATCCTCCTCTTTTTGCTGAGGAAGATTGGCCCTGAGCTAACATCTGTGCCCATCTTCCTCTACTTTATATGTGGGACGCCTACCACATCATGGCTTGCCAAGTGGTGCCATGTCCACACCCGGGATCTGAACCAGCGAACCTTGGGCTGCCGAATCGGAAACTTAATCACTGTGCCACTGGGCTGGCCCAGCACTGATAACCTTTCTTGCTACAACTTTTCTTCGTCTTTTTATCTCCGTTTTACAACATAGCCATACCATTTTTATTGATCCCTACCAATATTTAAAATGTAGCATCTGTCTTTCTCATGGTCTACATCTAATCCAGCACTAATTTGGTTGCATTTAACTTCCAAATGTAGTTGTATTTATGCCTAAAACAATCATGATTCAGTCTTTCATACTGGGTTCAAATGAAGAGACACAATCCCCATTTTTTGTCCCTGGCTAGCTCTGAGGAATATGCTGATACATATTGACAAACGGATCTACTGTCCATCTATAGTACCCCACTCATTGAGGCATCCAACTGTAAGAGTCAGAGGCGTACCTGAGTTACATCTGACATTCAAGGCTGCCCAGCATCTCTCGTCTAAATATCATCACTCAGTTCAAAGTCCAGAGGGCAGCCAGAGTAACAACTTTTCCTCCTAAACCTTGATGTTTTCAACCAGTAGTGAATATTCAAATTATCCCTTGGGTTTTGTTATGCAATTCAAGAATGTTTGGCAAAGGCAGCTCAAAAGTCACTCTTTCACAAATCATGTCCAACTCTGTAGGAATTTCTAAGCTTTACTTCACTGGTCCATGGCAAATCACTTCAGCCAAACCTGCAGTCTAACATAAACATGAATAATGTTTTCCTTCTTTATTGAGAATCATTTTGAATTCAACAAGTCATCAGCCCTTATAAGCTCCTTCTAAAACATAGAAGAGCCCAGCGCAGAACTGCAAATAAGGATGGCTTAATCCACTGATAAAGCCTCAGGCCAGACTCTGCAGAATAAGTTAGTCAGCAGAACATCCCAGCCTCAGAGACTTTCCATTCTTTGCCATTAAAAATCTTGCTCAAACCAAATATTTTTCACCAGTCATTGCCATGGTTCTTTCTGCCAGCTTCTCAAGTTTCTGTTAGCAATTAGCTTGTATCACTGGTTCCAAAGCCTGTTTATTTGAAAATCCCACAGCAATTTCCAAGTCCTCAGGGATCCGGTTTCACTTGTGGAACTAGAAACTTTGATTTAATCCGAGCTTGGCTGCCATCAATCTTCTGCACACTTCCAGAAGTGACTCTAAATCCTTAATAAACAGGGGTTCCCCAGAGTGTGGGTTAAATGCTCCCAGGCAGCAGATGCAAGAAGGAGATTTTTAAGATTTCTTCTATCTGGTGAACACATACACAGATTCATAGGATCTGTTCTCTTTCTGAAACACACACTTCCAACAGCACATTCTCCTTTGTACAGCAATGTTGATCTCAGTGTAAATTCCATTAAATCGTTTTGTTTTTTCTTGTGTATGTTTTTTTGGGGGAATATGTATATGTTGGGAGGAGCCTGTGAGCGTGTCTCTGTGTGTGTGTGTGTGTGTGCGCACACGCATATCTGTGCTTTACTTTTGTTTCTATTTTTTGAGGTCTATCATGGCTCAAGAAGTTTGCCAACCTCACACACTCCTTTTTCCTTACAGCGTTTTTCTAAAAATTGGAAAGTCTGATAAAAATAAACCCTTGGCCCAAGTCTAGTGTAATAATTTGAATTGGAGGTAAAACTGAGAACCTCACTTTAAGATTACTATCCCAGAGCTTTGGCCTTATTGTCTCCCCAAATATAACCGGGGGTTCATGGTTGCTGAGTGGGCTTGCTTTCAAAGGAATACAGTCTGGCAAATAAAAATTAAAAATAAGTCCATCAAATTTTACATCAGATTTCAAGAAAATACTAAAGGATGAATGGAGACTTAGTACAAAAATGTGCAATACTAACGAACAGAAAAATGTCTCTCTCCGTCACACTCTCCTCAAAAGGTATTCACCTAAAATTCTGAAATTTTCTTACTCACAACAAATCCCAATATAAAACATTCTCACCTACAGGGAGCATGTGCCCTCATTCTTTCTCTTCCTCTCTTTCAATTCTTGTTAAGGCTGTTGTAATGTATATCAACAAGGCCTGTACAACTCATTAACCAGAATATTATAAGTAAGTAGAATATGGGAGCAGATATAACCTCTAAGAGACTCTCTTCCTAGAATCAAGGGAAGAGAAAATATTGTGAATAGTCCAGCCTTAACAATTTTTTCTTTCATTCAATAATAATTTCAGAATCGGCTATTTTAGGAATCCATGTTGAATTTTCATGACTCATTAAGAAATTTATTGAGAACCGATATAGTGTTGTCCTAGGCGTTAACAAGAAAATTCAATCAATTTCCTGCTCTTATGGTAGTTACATTCTAGCTGGGGGAAAGAGGCATAAAAATAAATATATAGGATGTTTGTTGATGATTAGGAAGGAAAATTCTCATCTCTCCCTGATGAGAATCAGGAAGTGAGGGAAGTGCTATCTTAAAGAGAGTGGTCCAAGAAGTCCCCTAAACTTAAAAAGTTGGAGCTCTTAGAAGGAATCTGGGAATACTATAAAGGTCATGGAATGGGAAGAGAAACAAAGAATGGATTATAGTTTCAAAAATTCAATTATATGGGGGCTGGCCTGGTGGCATAGTGGTTTGGTTTGTGCCCTCTGCTTTGGTGGCCAGGGTTTACAGGTTTGGATGCCGGACACAGACCTACACACTGCTCATCAAGCCATATTGTGGCGGCATCCCACATACAAAAAATAGAGGAAGATTGGCATAGATGTTAGCTCAGGGCCAATCTTCCTCATCAGAAAAAAAAAAAAAGGAGTGAAAAAAACAAAGCAGCAGGAGCCATGTGTATACATGCATATTGCAAACAAAAGACTTAATGGTGAAATGCTAGAAACACCTGTCCTTGCTTTAAAGTCAGGATCAAGATCATAATGATGACCCTACTGTGTCTTCTATTGTTGAATACTGCTTTAGAAGTCCTGGCCAATGCACTATAACAAGAAAGTGAAAGACTTTAAGATTATAAAGGAAAATGATTTTTTAAACTTGTTTTGGCATTCACTTATGTCTTTCAAATGTTTGTTTTTAACTTTTTTAAAACCATTTAAAAATGTTTGTTTTTTACTTACCATTATGGTTTTTCTGGGGCAAGATAGTTTTATTCTTTTGCGTTTGCTATTTTTGTAATTTTGTTTGTTTGGGTTTTCTTTCTATTTGTTTATTTCTTGTAGAAAGACGTCTAAGCATAAACTTAAAATGCTATTTTGACCAAAAATGTACACTTAAAATCTATTTTATATTTTTAAAGATTGGCACTTGAGCTAATATCTGTTGCCAATATTTTTTTTTCCTACTTCTCCCCAAAGCCAACAGTACATAGTTGTATATTCGAGTTGTAGGCCCTTCTGGTTTTGCTATGTGGGATGCTGCCTCAGCATGGCTTGTGAGCAGTACCATGTCCACACCCGGGATTTGAACCGGCAAAACCCTGGGCCACCGAAGCAGAATGTGCCAACTTTAACCACTTGGCCATGGGGCTAGACCCTACTTTTAAAATCTTGATGATTTTCTTCCTCCTGCTTGCCTTGAATTTCTTTTCTGTTTTTCCAAACCTTTGAATTAGGTGCATATCATTTTTATGTGGTTTAGTTTATTTAGTTTCATGAGTTCTTCTTTAATAATGAGTGGATGTAAGGTTTACTGTTTCATACAAAGTTGACACTGCAGAGATGTTCACTTTTCTGATCCTCAGAGCCTACAGTTGTAAAATGGGGGGAAAAATCAATCTATGTAGAGACTTTTGCACCAAATGAGACCTATTGTAACAATTCAATGCATTAACTTTTATTATTTATTAAGACAGTTATTTCTTAAGTAATGATATGTAGCGACTTCTATTTTGGTTTTCTATAAACGATTACAAATTATGTTTATCTTCTATGCCCCAATACCTAGTTGTATATACCAGTTTGTAAGTCCTTCTAGTTCTTCTGTGTGGGATGCCGCCTCAGCATGGCTTGCTGAGTGGTGTGTAGGCCTGCACCCAGGATCTGAACGGGTGAACCCCAGGCCACCAAAGCAGAGTGTGCAAACTTAACTACTTTTAATTTACAACTCATTACAGTTTTAAGAGTACAGTTTCAAAACTTTTCAAAGTTTTAAAAATTCTTTGTTAATTTCTGAATGTTTTATATTGTGATCAGAGGTCATACCTATAAAATGCCTGCTGTGAAAAATTAAGCTATGGCAACATTTAATCAATGTTGTAAAAGTTCAGTGGTTACTTGAAAAGGAGATATATAAGCTATTTTTAAGTTATAAATCTTAAAATGTTTGTAATAATTCAACAATTTAAATTATGCTTTCAAATCGTCACCATCCCTTTCTCTCTACATTACTATTGTGGTCACCCAGTAGGGTTAAGCTTTTCGAGAGGAACTTGATGGTAAACTTGATGGTAAACACTTTTGTCCTTTTTACTAATTTTATCTTGAATCATATTAATCTCTTCTGTGTCAAACAGTAATGTTGTCACTTCTGCATTCTTTGGGGGATGGTTATGACTGATAATTCTTTGCTGATATTTTATTTTTATTCTATTTTGTTTTTTGAATTTATTGTTTTAAAACTTAACTGGGGAGGGGGTCTGATTTCCACAGCTATGACATTATATTTTAATTAAAATGTCCAAATTCGATAAAAAAAGAAACAGGAAACTATGGATCCTACCTAGGAAAAAGAAGTAGTCAATAGCCACTGTTTCAAAGAAACCCAGACATACTAGACCAAAATTTTAAATCAGCTATTATAAGTTCAAAGAACTTAAGAAAACATTCCTAAAGATTTAAAGGAAAACACGAGAAAAACATCTCACCAAATAAAGAATGCCAAAAGAAAAAAATAAACTATGAAGAAGAATCAAATACAAATTCAAAATAAAAAATTCACGACAGGTGTTCAACAGCAGATCTGAACTGGCAGAGGAAATAATCAACACAATTGGAGATAGGCAAATTGAGATTACGCACTCTGAAAAACAGAAAGAAAAAATAATTAAGAAAAATAAATAAAATTTGAAAGACCTGTGGGATACCATCAACCATACCAACAGATGCATAATGAAATTCTCAGGAGAGGAGAGAGAAAGAGTCAGAAGACTGATGAAATAAAGACCAAAAGTTCCAAAATGATGAAAAGCCTTCATCGGAACATCCAAGATGTTCAATGAACTCCAGGCAGGATAACCTCAAAGAGATCCATACCTAGACTCATCAAAAGACAAATCTTGGAAACAAAAAGAAACAAATGACTCATTACAAAGCATTCTTAATAAGATTAAGAGGTGACTTCTCAGGAACCATGGAGGCCAGAAGGCAATGGGGTGACATATTCAAAATTCTGAAAGAAAACTCTGTAAAAAACTCTATATCATGGGGCCGGCCCTGTGGCGCAGAGGTTAAGTTCGAACGTTCTGCTTCTCGGCGGCCCAGGGTTCACTGGTTCGGATCCCGGGTGAAGACATGGCACCACTTGGCAAAAGCCATGCTGTGTATAAAGTAGAGGAAGATGGGCATGGATGTTAGCTCAGGGCCAGTCTTCCTCAGCAAAAAGAGGAGGATTGGCAGTAGTTAGCTCAGGGCTAATCTTCTTCTTCAAAAAAATTTCTATATCCAGCAAAAATATCCTTCAAAATAATTAACACTCTCAAGTAAACAAAAACTCAGAGAATTTGTCACTATTGGATTTTCTCATAAGAAATACTAAAGGAAGTACCTCAGGCTCAAATGAAGAACACTTCCGAGTAATTTGACTCCACATAAAGAAATAAAGAGCACTGATAAAGGTAACTGCATAGGTAAATATAAAAAACAATAGAAATGCATTTTTATTTGTAACTTTTATTCCCTTTTGATTTAAAGTACAATTGCATAAAGTAAGGATTATAAAACTGTGTTGATGGGCTTATAATGTTTAAAGACATAATTTGTATGACAATAATGCCACAAAAGGGTGAGAAGAGAATGGTGTTATAATGTTGCAAAATTTTTACATGCTATTGAAATTAGTTATTATTAATCTGAGCTAGATTGCTTTAAATTAAGATGTTAATTGCAATCCACAGGGCAACAACTGGAAAATAACTTTAAAAGATAGTAAGAGAAGCAATAGGGGAAGTAAAATGGTAAACTAGAATATATCTATTTAACGAAAAGGAAGGCCGTTAATGGAGGAATAGAGGAACAAAAGACATAGATATATAGAATTTAATGGAAAAATGGCAACTATACATCCTACCTTATCAGTAATTACATTAGGTATAAATAGATCAAAGCTAAAATCAAAAGTTGGAGATTGGAAGAATGGATTAACAAAATGATCAAATTATATGCTACCTGTAAGACACACTATAGATTTAAACACACAATTAGATTGATTGAAAATAAAAGAATGAATGAGATATGCCATGCAAAAGTACTCAAAAAAGGGTTTGAAGTGATTTTACTAATATCAGAAAAAAATAGACAAAATTGTTCCTAGAAATATTTTTCAAATGATAAAATGGTGACTCCATCAAGAAGGCATAATAATTATATACATATATGCATCTAACAACAGAGCCCTAAAGTATATGAAGCAAAAACTAAAGAACTGAAGTGAGATACACAGTTCATTGACAACAGTTACAATACTTAGAAATTTCAATACCCCACTTTCAATAATGGATAGAACAATTAGGCAGAAGATGAACAAAGAAATAAAAAACCAGAACAAAACCATAAACCAAGCGGACCTAGCAGACATCTATAGAACCTTCCACTCAACACCACCACAATACACATTCTTCTCAAGTGCAGGTGGAACATTCTCTAAGATGCACCATATGTTAGGCCATGAAACAAAGCTCAATGAATGTAAAAGGACTGAAATTATATGTAGTATGTTCTCTGACCACAATGGAATGAAATTAGAAATCAATAACCGAAGGAAAATTGAGACTATCACATATATGTAGAAATTAAAAAAAAAAAAAAAAACTCCCCTAAACAACCAAGGGAACTAAGAAACATTCATAAGGGAAATTAGAAAATATTTTAAATGAATGAAAATGGAAATATGACATACCAAAACTTATGGAATACAGCTGTATTAGTTTCCTATTGCTGCTGTAACAAATTAACTTGAAGCAATACAAATTTATTATCTTACATTTCTGGAGATCAGAAGTCCAAAATGGGTCTCATTGGGCAAAAGACAAGGTTCAACAGTGCTGCATTCCTTCTGGAACCTCTGTGGACGAATGTGTTTCTTCACCCTTTCCAGCTTTTAGAGCCTGCCTGCATTCCTTGGCTCATGACCTCTTCTTCAAACTAGCAGTGT
The DNA here is from genome assembly GCF_021613505.1 of Equus quagga. NCBI lineage: Eukaryota > Metazoa > Chordata > Mammalia > Perissodactyla > Equidae > Equus > Equus quagga. Next base: position 42,594,560 of record NC_060281.1, read on the forward strand.
AATATCTTCAAATCTCTCTGTGACTCTGACTTGCAGCTCCATCTTCTACATTTAAGGATGCTTGTGATTACACTGAGCTCACTCATACAGTCCAGAATGTCTCCGCTTCTCGAGATCATCAGCCTCAATCACATCTGCAAACTGAATTCTCCCTTCCATGTAACAAAATAACTTCACAGTATTCAGGGGTTAGAAGGTGGATATCATTGGGAAAAAGAGGCATTATTCTTTTTTGCTGTCACTGAGGTAGAATTGACATATGACATTGTAATAGTTTCAGGTATATAACATAATGATTCGATATTTGTATACATTGAGAAATGATCACCACAATAAGTCTAGGCGATACTCATCACCTTGTGTACTTAGAAAAAAATGCGGACTTTCTTGTGATGATAACTTTTAAGATCTAATCTTTTAGCAACTTTCAAATATGCAATAAAGCATTACAAACTATAGTTACCAAGCTGTACCTTACTTCCCCATGACTTATTTATTTTATAACTGGAAATTTGCACTTTTTGACCTCCCTCACTCATTTCTCCCCCCCGCCCCACGCCAAACCTCTGTCAACCACCAATCTTTTCTCTGTAGCTATGAGATTTTCTCGTCTGCTTTTGTTTTCTTTGCCTTGTTTTAGATTTCACATATGAGTGAAAGCATACAGTATTTCTATTTCCCTGTCTTACTTATTTCACTTAGCATAATGCCCTCAAGTTTCATCCATATTGCCACAAGTGGCAAGATTCATTCTTTTTTATGGCTGCAGAATATTCTATTGTATATATACATATATGTACCACATTTCTTTTATCCATACATCCATCGATGGACACTTAGGTTGTTTCCATATCTTGGTTATTGTAAAGAAAGAAAGCTGATTAGTGTTAAATAGGGGAGTAACTGCTAATAAGTATGAAGTTTTGTTTTGGGGTGATGAAAATGTTCAAAAATTGTATAGTGATATTGTCTAACTCTGAAAGTACTAAGAAGCACAAAATTGTATTCTTAAAAGGGGTGAATTTTCTAGTATGTGAATTATATCTCAGTGAAGCAATTTTTTAAAACTCTATTGCAGATCACTTTCTTTTCCTAAGAACATTATGCTCATTTATGTTTATTTCTGTCATTGTTGTGTGCACTGGATATCTTCTTTTTACTCCTCTAGATCGGCTCTCCACCATTGCTACTGTTCTGTGCTTCAGAAGGCAGAATTACATGGATCATATCAATGGCTTCCTTGTGCTCTGGCTTTCTGTTGAGTTCGTCAGTGGAAGGCTCTGAATGGGGATGTCAGAAAAGGAAAAGCTTGAGGCCAAGGAGGTATCCTAGTTCACTCCTGCTGGGCCTCAGTGATTGCTCTGTCTCTCCACCAAATGCCACAGCCTGCCAAAGGCTCTCTTTTCAGAGCCGTTTCCAGGGTTCTGGTAACCGTTCTTCCTATTGCCGTTCAGGCTTATGGGTGGTAAAGGTCCCTGATGTTGCCAGCTCCACGATACTGAATTTGCCTTGTGATGTCCCTAAACCTGCCCATACATTTTAAACTGCACTTGGATTAGTTACTCACCTTTGCCTGTCTCCTGCTGATCCCTTATTGATAGACTGTGTTTGCTTTAAATTATTTTCATCTTGTTATGTGCTTTCTTCATGGTGGATTGGCTTTTTCATTTCTTCTATTTTGCTCTAGGATCTCTTTCAGTTTTGTTTTCAGTGGGAACTTTCAAGGTAAGCATTCTATTTTTAGTTCTACTTGAAATTCGCTTCATGTCTTATCGCATTCTTATCTCTATGTTAAACTACCAAACTCAGTAATGAAATAATTTTGATTCCTCTTTCTTTAAGATAAGGAATTTGGCCCTTTCCCCTCTCTCTCCCTTTTTCTTTTTCTCTCTCTTGTTTTTTTTTTTTTTTTTTTGAGGAAGATTAGCCCTGAGCTAACATCTGCCACCAATCCTCCTCTTTTTGCTGAGGAAGACTGGCCCTGAGCTAACATCGTGCCCATCTTCCTCTACTTTCTATGTGGGACGCCTACCACAGCACGGCTTGCCAAGCAGTGATGTAAGTCTGCACCAGGGACCTGAACCAGCAGACCCTGGGCCACCGAAGTGGAACGTGCAAACTTAACCGCTGTGCCACGGGGCCAGCCCCCCTCTCTCCCTTTTTCTGTTTTGGTTAATTTACTCTGGCTTGTACAGTCTTTCTTCATTTAAAAATATTTCATTTGTTTATTTATTTTATACCGGCTTTCATGGCTATTTATTATTTTATCTTTAAACTCTTTGTTGCACCTCGTAATGATGTAATAACAACAATCAAATGTTTAGAGGAGTGAAGTCATTTACATCAGGGGTTGTTTAGGTGGCTTCAGGTCAAAGAGAATGGGGACATTCTTAATTTACCTTAGTTAAAATAATTTTTGATTTTCTTAGTAGGCATAGCGAGCAAAGTAAGAAAGAAGAAATAGGAGGAAACTGCTATAAAACTTAACCATTCAGAGGTTTTCAAAGGATAAGCAAATGCGATAGATAATTTAGGTAAGTCTAGCAATTTAAATAGAAACTTTAGTTGTTGTGTCATATTATATTTTTAAGAGCAAAAGTCCATTCTCCCTACACTGTACTTCAGCAACTTGGCTATTTTATATTTTTATTTTATAATTTACTTTTCACTTCATTCCATGAGCACCCTTGGCTGTAGTCATTTTGGCTATCTGCCTGCATTACAAACACAGCATCGAACTGGGAACAAGCACAGGATTCAGCCAAAAAACGATGGGGACTCTGAAATAGAAATATCTTTATCTTGAAGCCCAACATTATTCTGCACAGCAAAATTTTCATGAAGTTGCCTTTTCAGCCTAAAAATGTAAACAACTTTTTTCATGTTCCTGGTTTTGTGCATTTTTATCATTTATGATATTTCTTGAGACATTCATTTTGAATTGCTGCTAAATTTTGAATTATTATTTATTTTCTGTGCAATTGTCTTATCTCTCTGAATTAATTTAAGCTTTTTGAGACCACAGACCTTTTCATTTATGTTTTATATACATCACACACCTAACAGCTCAAGGCTGGAGATGCAGAGATATTCAATAAATATTTCTTAATTTGATTTATTACGGCTCTTATTAGTTCTGTCTGCTTAGTCTGGTAGTACATTCCCTTCTGTTTGGTATAAAGCAGACAGCACTTGATATACTTTGAAATGCAGTCCAGAGTTAATAATCTCTGGGAAACCTGATATGCTTTTAAACTTCCCAGATCTCTTGTTAGAAAACTCAAGAGACTTTAAGCATTGACTTTTCATAATCTGTTACCTCATTTGGTGTACATTCATATCTACAGCAACATCATGAGGTGAACAAGGGCTCCACAAATCTTCGGATTTGTTTAAAATTGGCATTTAATATATATCTTTTTTCTTTTTAAAAGCATTTGGGGAGAGTTCAGCTGCCAGGTCCCTTGAGCAAAATGGTTTTCTTGACACTGCTTCTGTGCTGTCTCACAGCCATATATCTGGCCCTGGAACTTGAAAACAGGAAAAGGAGGGGGAGGGAGAGAGACCTTCTGTTCGTTCCCAGTGGCAATCCATTGGGATGCTAAATACTAGAAAATTTTAGTTTGTCGGGAGGCGTGAAGCTATAACGGAAGAAAACAATGTATAGAAATTCTAAAATAGTAAGCCAGTTGCACGCAAATCATAATGCTGTTCTAAATGACAGAAGTGTTTAAGTCGTACTCCCTCTTGCTGAAGGCTTAATTGTATAAAAACCTGTTTGGAATCATATCCATTGGTCTTGCCTGCAAGCTAAGGCAGTGTCTACACAATTCACATAAAATAGTTGAAAAATATTATTTTATCTTGATATGTTTAAATATCAGATGCTTGGCAGCAAGTAAAATGAACACCCAGGTGATTGACTGGATTTTTAAATATTTCTTCCAATGACAGAGACATTAAGAATGCAAGTTAGTTACTAGATAGTTTCATGTTTAATAATCTCATGTTAATTAAAGAGACATATCCGTTAGGAAAAAGAACTTAGAATTTTGCCTCAAATATTATTCCTAAATATACTAAAAGCTAGATAATGCTGTCCTCTTTCTGCCCCTACTCGGAGCATGTGCTAGAAAGCCGTGGGTGAAGTGGTGTTTCTTCTATATTTGTACTTGGGCTGAAGTGACATCCCATAGGTTCCATGTTGATAAATACTATAGCAATGCACCTGGACACCCAAAAATAAGGTGACTGAATGGATATGAATTCAAAATGGTAGCAATATCTGAGGTTGTTTTGCTAGAAGTCCTTTTAAATGATTGAGCGATTAATGGACACAGCCATCCTAGGAATCACAAAAATTCCATGTAAAAGCCATTTTTCTTTAGAATCAATTCTTTATTCTTATGAGCGTTAAATTTTCTATTTCTTTATATGTATAGAATAGCCCACTGCCTTTTACAATGATTGGAAGTATTAATTGATGACATTGATAGGACTGTCATAAAATCTAGTGGCGACAGACATTCAAGACTCTGAATGTTATTCATACATGAGCTTTCTCTGGCTTGTCATCATTCTTTCTCTACCTCCCACTGTGATTTTCCAGTAACCTTTACCCAGACTGACCCATTGTTTCAGAGTTGTCACTAAAAAGGCCCTCATTTAATTTGATTATTTAGGGAATTATGGCAGGTAACTGTGAAATAACAAAAGAATGGATAGCATTGATCACAGTAAATTTTTTTCCACTGTGTTTCCGCCACATGATAAAAACAGGATGCTTCACTCTTGGGGCCCAGTGGCTGGCATAACTTATCAAAGCTGCCTTTTTCCTCTCCTCTGACTTTCCCCTTTGTTTCCTTGAGGGATGTAGAAGTGACATCAAACTGTTCAAAATAGCTCTGCCCTAGTCCAGATGACCAAAGAGTCCTTTGCTTTATTTTGAAGAAAAAATAATAGCCCTAACCTTTTGTTTTGTACAGAAAGCAGACAAACAGGATATATTTTTTCATCATCTCCAGGTTTTATCTCATCCTTTCCTGCTCTTTTGAAACAAAAGAAGTCAATTTTAAAAAGCAAAGAAGAATAAATAAATTTTGAAAAGAGAAGATGCCTTACAACTTTCCCTGGTAAAGTTCCAGTGACATCTTACACACCGCGACTGAGGATCTCATCATCCCAGTGAAGCACTGGGATCTAGAGCGCGACTATTTTAAAGACATAGGAAAAGAAAATGGAAATAGCTCACACTTGAAAATCAAGTGGGTTTCTTTCAAAAATAAATGTTAACGTGGGCTGGCCCCGTGGCCGAGTGGTTGAGTTCGCGCGCTCCGCTGCAGGCGGCCCAGTGTTTCGTTAGTTCGAATCCTGGGCGCGGACATGGCACTGCTCATCAGACCACGCTGAGGCAGCGTCCCACATGCCACAACTAGAAGAACCCACAACGAAGAATACACAACTATGTACCGGGGGGCTTTGGGGAGAAAAAGGAAAAAATAAAATCTTTAAAAAATAAATAAATAAATAAATAAATAAATAAATAAATAAATAAATGTTAACGTTTAGCAGTGAGTCCAATTCGCACCATGTCAAGGCTTCCCTTTGCCCCTTTTAAGATCCTCTTTCAGCTTTTCTGAGGCAGTGAGGTCTAGATCTGGTTATATCAAGATAATTTCCCAGCAGCTATAACCTTGTAATTCAGCAGAACCAGTTTTATAATACACTGTTCAACTTGAAACCTTCCTAAATCACATCACCAAAACAAGCTGAGCTGTCCAGAAAAGACATTGAATCATTCATATGGGGCTAACCCTCAATCCTATACCTTGGAGGGCTCATCCTAAGCAACTCTTGAACATTCCTCTTCCCCTGACAAGAAGAGCATCTGATTCCATGAGCATGAGTTTAATTGTGGCATCTTTCTTTAGAGCAGTGCAGTGCGATTGCAATGTCTACAATGATGCAAACTTTTTTGTATTTGCATTGTCCGATATGGTAGTCCCCAGACCCTTGGGCACTTGAAATGTGGCTAGTGCACCTAAGAACTAGAATCTTTATTTTTATGTAAGTTAATTGATTTAAATTTAAATTTATAGAGCTACATGACTAGTGACTACCATCGTGGATAATGCAGCTTCAGAATTCCCTAGAATGCATTTCCTAGTTCTGAATTCCTTTATGTATATTTAAATAACAAACAACTGTCTGATCTTTTATTTTGTTAAGTGCAAAAAACAATAGCAAGCAAAACTCCTCAAAGTGGGATGATAAGGATGTTAAATAATTTTTGATAGTGGTATGTGAAAAATCCAGTTTAGGGCATTTTGAGCTGAAGTTCCAAAGGCCGTCTGTAGATATGTCATTTTACATTCCAATTATTTTAGTTTAACATATTTATAAACCCAGCACAATGTCATAATAAGATATTGGCAGATATAATAACGTTTCAAAGACTTATTTTTATAAGTTCTCGGAAACTAGTCAACAAAAACACTTACCTCCATGTAAACAAGGGTAGGCAGAGAGTAAAATTTCCTGATGTTGTTTATGTCAGAGAATGCTTGATTGAAAGTCTCAGGTGAAGCACATTTTAAAGATTGTTCTAGCTCAAGATTGGAAACAATTTTTTTGAATAGTAAAAAGAATACGTTGAACAATTCTGAAACTTCTCTCGCACGTGGAGGGTATAAGAGAGTTTGGAGCTGAGGAATTGAGTGTATTTTTGAGCAGATTTTCTTAGGAGACAGTGGTGCTTCTCTCCCAACCCAAAGGGGAGAAATGAGAGGATCTGCTCTTTATCTCTTGTTTAGGATAATGGTGCTTTAAAGAAATCACCAAAATGGCCCCTGTATCCTTTACAGGTCCTCTCCTTCCCAAAAGGAAATTACAGAGGACTGATGACTGATTCATCCTAGAAATATATAAAGGGTGGGCCAGGATAAGGCAGAGGTTTATGAAGTAACTGCATCTCCAGAGACTGCTGAAGTAAAGGATAGATAAACATTTCCCCTAGATAAGTCCATGCATCCAAAAGTGCCACCTGGCAGAGGAATACTGGAAGTTCATTGGAATTCTAGGGCATTTACCGTACTCAAGGAAGCTAGATTTGAAAGTTCCTTAGAATGGGTGGAAATAGAGTAGGGAAGGGACACATAGAGGTCTCCAAAGAATTCACAAATCTCAGGACAAAGTTTTAAATCCCCGACCCTGAGGGGTCAAACCACAGCAGAAACCAACCGGAGGAGGAGACATTCTGGGGGTAGCCGAAAGAAGGAAGATGCCCGCCAGTTCTTTCCCATCTGTGGAGGCCTAGGCTGAGGGAAGGGAAGACACCTTCATATCAAAGCAAGTTTGCAGCTTAGAGTCTTACAATGGGTGGGACATTCTATTCCCGAAGTGAAGTTTTATTTCGTGACTGAAAGCAACCAGGAAAGTTCTAGAACCTCTGCAAGTTTTCATTTAGGGACAAGAGAAAAACTAGTATTTTGAATAAAATTAAAAGAATGGTAAGAAACAAAAACAAAATAGCTTTAAGATTATTCTCCAACTATTAGGACAGTTCAACATAATGGTTCCTATACACTATCGGGGCACAGAAGCATAAAGAAGAAAGGTAATTGAGAGTATGGAAATAAAATAACATTGTCTTCTCCAACGTTTATGAATAATATAGGGATTGTCAGGTTTATTAGCCTAATGTATTTTCATCATATCTGTTAAAAACCGACATCGTAAAAGTTACAGCAAGACTGAGGTGAAGTTTTTAAATTACGACAATATTTAAATAGATAGACACTTCAGTTTTTTGACCCAGTGCTTTTTTGGGAGCAATTATAGGAAGTAAAAAGTGTCTTTCTCCTCATCCACATGAATAAAGACACTTTAAAATTAGATTTAAGACTTTAAACAAAGGTTCTGGTCTTGCTAACTCTTATTACAGTTTAGGAATACCGTAAATAATCAATAATAGGTATTGGAGGATTAAATTAATCACTTTAAAGACTCAAATGAGTTATTACTGCATGTATGTTCCCTATTCTTATTCACTAATCCAACAGCATATATTAATGCCTCAAATATTCTATGTGAAAAGTCTTGTTTTAGAGCTAAGTTTTGATGTTAGACTAAACATATTCTGGTATCTTCCCAATGGAAAACCAGAACAATACCCATGTATACTGCATTACCTGACTCAGACAGGAAGTATATCTGACAAATGCAAATTGGGTCCTGAATGTTGGGTAAAGGATGTCTATTTCTTTAAATGTAAATCATTTGCATAGATTTAATGGGATTTATCGAATAGCTGGTTGAAGAATCAACAAGCTTGAACAAATCTTAAAACTTACTTAGTCCAACTTGTACATTAGAAAGATTACTGGACTGTATATATTTTTATTAAATTGAAATAAATTGAATAAGAAAACAGAGTTTAAACAGCTTAGCTAAACTCACACTCCTTGGAGACCAAGCAAGTTGCTAAACCCGGGCCTTGTAAATTCCTCTCCTGGATGTCCTTCAGGTCTTTGTCATCTAACTTTACCCAGTGGTTTCTTCAGTAATAATGTTTTTCAAACTTCACCATGTTCTAATAAATATTTGTGTCAACTCTTGTGTCCATTTCAAATATAGATTCAGACCACTGTCCATTAGAATTCATTAACTCTTCAGAAATAATCCATTGAAATTGCTGAAAATGTAGAACTGAAAAAGTATATAACTGGATATTCCCTTCCCATTTCTTGAAAAGCCAGTTTTTAAAAATATCCTAGAAAACAAACTGGTATGTAGTGAGCTAGAGATTTTAACCTTTAGTTCCTTATTTTTGTTCTTTACCCACAAGCTAGGAGAGAGTTGACAGCCGCCAGTCATATCAGATGAATTTAAATTCCTGCAGTCGTGAGGTGTGTACATACATACACCATTAGCTGTCTTCATCAGCTGCTGATGAAATGTTTTGACCGGTAACGTCTTTTAGAAAGACCGGATTGGTTAGGAACTGATGTGCTGATGAACTGGTTCCTTAAGCAGCTCTACTTAGCCTTCAAGAAAGCCAGAATGTGGGTGTTTTTTCCTTCTAGAAATGTTTACCTTATCTCACCTAACCATAGGGCAAAACAATGGGAATGTTGAATTTTCAAAACTATAAATAGCTCCATGATTTCTTTTCTTCTAGCTATATCTTCTTTTATTTCTTATAGTTGAACATTTTTCTCTAAGTTTATTTTGGTAAATTTTAGTTTTAAGGTAAATCACAAAAAAATCTCTTCCTCTTAATCCTAAGTTTTTCTGACACTGGTTATTTCTTCTTCTCACATCCCCTGGCTAAGGTACCAGAGGTAGTTCCAGAGGAGGAAGCATAGAATTCCAGAATACTTCATTTCACAATTATTTCAATAGGGAGGAGAGAATTCTTTTTTGCTTTCATGACTGCTATAGTGGCTGATAAACTTTTTCAGAAAAATCCATAAACTATCTAGACTTTCTCTGCAGCAGGCGGAAATTTTCTGTCTTCTCAACCATATTTTTGGCTCTTGGAATAGAGAAAAGAGCAATAGCAATGACTTTTTATGAAGGGCTGGCTTGAAGCCCTTCATCGTTTTAAGATGTATCTTTCTGATCATAAATTCATCTGTGCCCAAGAGCTAAAGATCACTGGGACATCATGCCATCACGTGTTCTTCCTATTTAATCGCTGACACGGGTTTCTAAACTTCAAGATACAAGTCCTTCAGGTATTTTCCAGTTTAAGGAGTGGTTTGATGCTCTGAAGATGGACTGCGTTATATTAAGAGGATCAATAAAATATAAAACATTCTTAGTAGGCAGACCAAGAGAATTGTTTTGCATAAACACATAGGCCACAATATATTCCATGTTTTCTGGGATGGATCCAGGTTCAAAAACCTGCTCCTCTTTTCTATACTTATAAATAATTTCACAAACCAGAAAAATGAGATATTTCGCCATACCCAGTGTGTATTTTTTTTTAGTTGGGGAAGTTTACTGCCATTATCAGAATATAATCAAAATAAAGCTTCACTCTCCTTTTAAGACTCAGCCTGCTCAGCAAATGGCCAGCAAAATTTGCCCCGTCTTACATGATAGAAATGAGAGAGAGCTCTCAGGGTTGAGTAACCTCTATTCTCTGTTGTTTCCATCTGCCAATGAGAAAAAAATGCTTATATGCCCAATGTTCTTTCAGCAGAAATTTTCTGATGGTAATTTTTGGATAGTTCTTTTACCTAGACACTGAATTTTAGAGATTTCATAACTTCAAAAATTGATGTTGCTGTTATATATCTTACGGCTTGGTCTATTAGAAGGTAGCATGAGGCCACAAGGGTGGACATGAGCACAACGTCTGCTTTTTTGTGTGTCCATCCACTCCGGTTCTGCATTGCTTTACCAGCTTATAACTTTCCTCCCTCAGGCCCAGCCAGAGGCACCTATTACAGCCGCACAGGTTGCTCAATTTGCACAGCCTGTATTGTGAATTGTCTACAATGTAAACAACACCAGCTAGAATGATGTAGTACACAACCTCGGCAACCACACTACAAGGAGAACCCCCATAATGTCACCAGGCTACTCAAATCCTGCCCACTTCCGTCACTCCACTTAGATCTGTCCCTCTTCTCTGTCCCCCTACTTTTAAAAGAAAATCCTCTCCCTCATTTTCCCCATTACTCACACTCAAAATTCTCTCTTTAACCAATATCATATCAAGTCTTCAACATGAGGAAAATATTCCAGTTTCCAGGAGACACAAATGAATTCATGATTGACTTCCCACTATGCACCAAAAGTGATCTTTAACTGGTAGAACTTCTGAAACGTTCATAATGTTTAATTTCAGATTATGTGAGGAAAATATTTGGGAATCAGAAGCCCTTTGAACTCTATCTCCTGCCATTCTTTCTACTCTGGCTTCAGCATTCTCAAATTGATAGAGGAATAAAATCATTTCAGGGGAAATCATTGAATTTACAAAACACTCACTGAATAGTGCTGTGCATATGCTAGATTTAGAAAATTCTTACTACTTCATATTTTCCTAAAGTTTTGACTGGCTACTGCATTTCTGAAATATTCTATGATTATAGGGACCACGTTTAGTTTAATTGTGTATAATAAATGCTAGCTAGGTTCTTATCATGTGCCACATAATAGGAATTCAGAATGTAAACTAGATGAAACCCTTCTCTTGAGGAGCTGATGTCTAACTAGAAGGGCAGAAATAAGTGAAGAGTTATGATAGGACTATGCTGTACAATGGAAGCACAGAGTTATGCAACTATTTCAGCCAATGAAAGAAATTTATGCGAAAGAGTTAGGAGAGAAAGAATCTAACAGAATGAAGATGAGTTACTGTATGAAACAACACATGGAAGGGAATAGTTCGCACACTCAGAATATTAAGAGCAAAGGCAAGGAGATATAAAACCTCCCGAGAAAGAGAAACCCATGTTTCTTTGGTTTTGTACAAACATAAAGCATGAATCAGGGAGGAGCGGGTGATGCAGGCCAATCCAATTGTAGGAACCACTGTAGGTCAATCTGACTTTTAAGCAGGGGAGTGCAAGACCTGCTTCACACTTCAAATAAACCACGTGTTGAGAGATGCTGGCCTTGGATATGGAGAAAGCAATGGAGTCAGGAAACCAGATAACAGGTTATTTCAGAAATCTAAGGGAGAGGCAATGATATCCTAAGTTGAAAGAGTAGCAACAGGGAGAGAGAAGAGGGGAGAGAATACAAAAACTAACAATAATAATTAGGAGGAAGCTTTAGCAAGAGTTGTTTGAATTTAGATGATGAGGCAGAGAGGATCTAAGGGGACTTGCAAGTTGGTTAGTAATAACGTCAACTGAGATGGAAGATCCAAGAATGGTAACTTGTAGAGATGGGGGTAGATAGGGAAGAGGAGTTTGGTTCTGGGAATATTACCTTTCTGTCATTGGCATTTCAAAGTCTGAAGCTCAGGAGATAATAAAGGGCTCAAGATTTTTTAAAAATTGGGAATCACCAGTATACGGGTAGTAATTAAAACCATGAGATTGCATGGGATCCTCAGGCTTCATTTATAAAGTAAGAGGATTGGAGACAGCCTGGAGGACAATCAGGATAGATATTTAGAGAGGTGAAAAACTAGTGCAGAAAAGAGTCATCCTAAAGAGAAGCAAGTTCTGAGAAGGAGATGATGCTATATAAACACATCAGAGATGCAGGATGCCTTATAGCTGATAGGCTTGAGGGCTGTGTTCAGATAAAACAATGAGGTCTTGAGTACTACTCAAAAATCAGGTCAAACCCTGGTTTGAAATATCAGCTCATGCCCACTCTTAATTCGAGGGATCATTAATACTCTCCCATCTTAATCTTTTCGACAACTCAGGGTTGTATGTCACACAGTTTACAGAAGAGAAAAAACTGAAGCTCACAGAAGTAAGCCATTTTCTTGAGGTCTCAAAGATGTGAAATTTATGTAACCGAGTTTTGAGTTTGGCCTTTGTTGCTCCAAAATCTGAGTTTTTAACCAATAGGGTGTTTTACTTCCTTTCCTAGTTTTTACCAACATAGCTTCCATTTTATGGAACAATAATCAGTTCAGATATGTGTAGTAGCAATTAGCTGTTGAGTGGTCTACTAAATTCCTTTCATTGGAGTTTAGAAAATGCCTCTACTATCACAAACAATTCTGTGGCCATGTAGCATGGTATCATAAACAACTTCTTCCCTTTGAATTGCTCTTGGCTGCCTGTCTTTCTTTAAACAGAGCACAGAGGAGAGAAGCACTGTCACCCTTGAGAAAGTTCTTTGTGACATAGAGCAGAAAGTGCTTGGGAAGACTAGAAAGTAAAAGGGATGCGAGCTAAAGCCAAGCTTTGAGGAGCGAGAATGGCACTTAAAGATCCAAAGTTCTGGTGTGAAGTCACCAAGAGTCTCTATTTGGAGATATTTCCTGTATGTCAACAAGGAATCTGGTGAACTCAGGAGGCACAGGGATAGACTTCATGGTGAGAGGAAGGGAGAGGAGAGAGCTATGGACCTCTGCAAATGTATACGAATATTTTTTAATGCGTGCATATTTCTGAACAGACTATCAATTGCCTTCATTAGCTTTTCAAAGTGGTCCCCAGACTCAGAAAAGTTTAAGCATGCCAATATTACTTATTCATCTTATTTCTATTTTTATTTTATTATGATATTTTTTCAACATACACAGAAGTAGAGATAACTAAAATAAACTCCCATGTAGCTTGCACCCAATATCAAAAGTATCAACATTTTGTCAATTTGATTTTGTTATCTATTTCTTTTGGATTTTGTGTTGTGTTTTAAAGGAAATCATACACCCTATTGTAGTGCACAGTCGTTCTTCAGTGTGTATCTCTCGTTTGTCTGTCCCCTCATCCATTCTGTATATCATTACTGGGTCTTGGAAAGGCTCCATTCTCCTCACAATGCTCCTACAGTCAAAAACTATGAAGACATGTGGGTTGAAGGGCATTCAAGACTTCGAAAAACACTTCCAAATAATCTTTCCATTTTTATCTCATAAGAATACTCTAGAAACTTCTGCTCCAAACAACTTGGCCTATCCCTAAAATTGATCCTAAATGTTTGCATGTTTAGGACTCAGATTACCCATGATGCCTTAGAATTTCTTCATTCTATATTTCACCTCTCTACATTTAACCACGCCTGAAAGTACAGCTGAAATTTTGTGTGCTTCTCCAGGACACCTTAGATAGCTGGAAGGGGTCGAACTCTTATATGCATATTTTACATATTCATTTGTCATTCTGACAGACAACTGTACAAGATTATTTCTGCATTTTGTTTAAACTTTTAAAAATCTTAAAAAATATCTTCCAAGGATTTGTTCCAGCTAGTCAAAAAGCAGCTGACTTTCATGCCCTCTCTCTGTTTTCTGACAAGCTGTAACAGAGTAATTCTAGTGTACACTAGCCAAATACCACTCCATGGGTATTTTTCCTGTATGTTTGTCAGTCTGAATAGCTTGAGTAAGTTCTAGAGGTTTACTGGAGCCATTCTATTGGCCCTGGGTCTCAACCATGAGGAAACAGGAAAAGAAATGATGGCTATTCAACGCAGAAGTTAATGCAGAACTTGTTTCTCATACATTTTCTTATTGCCCATAACGCAATATGGCAGATATAATTATTGTTATCATTATTATTTCTATCATTATTGTTGTTACTGGAACTTTTTACATGAAAAGACTGACACTCAGAGAGAGTAAAAAATTTTAGAAAAAGTTGTATAGCTTATAACAGGAAGATGTAGACTTTAAAACAAGCTCTATCTGATTTCAAAAAGTTTTGCTTCTTTCATTCTAACACAATAAGTCTTCAAGGCTTCTATGATGACACTGTACATTTCTCCTAGTCATAATCCAAACCACCCACGGTCCCTTCATTCTCTCCCAGACCCACCCACTTCCTACGTCAATAACAGTGTTTAGTCAACCAAATAATCAACATTTTTCATTAGTACACACATTTGACCAGAAGACAGTGATCAAATAATCAGTTCTGATGCCTGCTTTGTAGATGACTAAGTCAGTGATTGACATCACCACTGAAAACTCAACTAAAGGATTCTCTCCTCTCTCTCTTCCCTTCTCTCTCTCTCTCTCTCTCTCAATGCTAAATAGATTTCTCAGTGACCTATGGGGAATAACAAGTTTTACTGCAAGTTCTGTTCTGAGAACTGCACTTGCACATTCAAATTGAGAACAACCAGAAGAAGGGCCTAGATCAGCTTAGTTCTAGACAGAAATATACTCAAGATAGTGTGTCTGTCTAGCACAAAGAGAATGAACAGCTGGCCCCTCCTACTTCTCCTAGTATAAACTTGATAACCGACTCTTTAACTATTCTTGCCTAACCAACTGAAAATGGCGTTGGTGTGGTTTACATATTAATTTTCAGAGAGTTTCGTCCAGTTAGATAAAAATACTGCGAAGTATTTTTTGACAACTTATTAAAAATTTAAGTATGATTCCAAACCCTCAGGCTACTTGATTTTTAAAGTTAAATTTTCTTCTGAAATAGAAATAAATGATGCCTGTCAAAAACCCAGAGCCATAATAGCTTTAGGCTACGTTCCAAAAATAAAATAGCAGTCTGTATCAGTTAGCAAACCTGGTGTCTTGTTGTACATGGCCTCTTTTAATGGTTGATAACTTCTGCCGTTGAAATCTGCCTGCAACCTGGCCAGAAAAGACTGGTTCTGTGTTAACAATATGAAACAAATTATGCCTTGTCCATCGAAGTGACAAAATAAGAGTGGACAGCCTGCTTTTGATAAGCAGATGGGTAAGAAAATGACTTGGCCTTTCCAAACGAGCAATAAAGTCACAACCAAAATATTTCAACATGAAATGTCTCCTTACTTCATTTCCTCCTCTTGAAAACAGGGACATGAGGAAAAGAAGCTCAGTGGTCCTTGAACGTCTATTCTGTGCCAGATGTTTTACAAAGTTTCCTGTTCTGATAAAAGTGGCTGATTCTGAAAAGGGATTTTTCTCCGTTTGAGATGGGAGAGAGAAGAAGACATTAAAAGAAAAAAGGAGTACTCTCCTTGAGAAATGTCTTTCTTTTTTTAGAAAATATGCTTTCTTATTCTAGATCTGTGCCTCTCAACCAGAGTAGTACCATCCATCCCGGGAATGTTTGCAAATGTACATGTTGGGGGTGGGGAGAGTGTTCATGGTTTTCCTAATGAACAAGGGGATGCTTCTAGCATGTAGTGGGCAGGAGCCATGGATGCTGATTTTACTGCATTGTGCCAGACTGTCCAGTGCAACATGTCAATAGTACAACCACCACCCCAGTGAGGAATACGGATCCCCACCATTTGCTGAGGTTATTTTTTTTTTTTTTCGAGGAAGATTAGCCCTGAGCTAACTACTGCCAGTCCTCCTCTTTTTGCTGAGGAAGACTGGCCCTGAGCTAACATCATGCCCATCTTCCCATACTTTATATGTGGGACGCCTACCACAGCATGGCATGCCAAGCGGTACCATGTCCACACTGGGGATCGGAACCGGCAAACCCCAAGCCACCAAGAGGCGGAACATGCAAACTTAACCCCTGCGCCACCGGGCCAGCCCCTGATGTATTTTTCTTACGTAAACATGAAAAGAACGAGCATCTTTAATATTATCCTCATTAATATTGAGATGATAAATTCATATTTGTGATCTTATTAGTGGTAGTTTAACATGAATATATAAAGAAGAATAGAAAGGATTTATGGTATTTTCTTCCCACATGAATCAAATAAACTCAGGTATCTCTTATTATTATCATGACTACTATTATTACTACTACTACCGGTATATTCTCAGTGTTTGGATCATCTTCAGGAAATGGAATGCTCCCTCCCTGAAGAAATTATAGTTCTTCTAAAAGACATATAATCTTTTTTTTTGAGGAAGATTAGCCCTGAGCTAACTACTGCCAATCCTCCTCTTTTTGCTGAGGAAGACTGGCCCTGAGCTAACAACCGTGCCCATCTTCCTCTATTTTACACGTGGGACATCTGCTACAGCATGGCTTGACAAGTGGTGCATAGGTCCACACCCGGGATCTGAACTGGCAAATCCTGGGCTGCTGAAAAGCAGAACGTGCAAACTTAACCACTGCGCCACTGGGCCAGCCCCTAAAAGACATATAATTTATGATTCAGCTATCTCTTCCAGAAGGTAAGTTTCTTGGTTATATGCAGCACAGCATACAAATCATCATCTTTATTTCATTTATTATCTTTGTGGAAAAATATCATGATGTATAAACGGCTTAAAACAGTTCAATCATCCATAAAATAACAGATCCAACCCCAAAGAAAGTAGAGTTTCATTCTGCCTGTGAGAACAAGCAGTCTTCCCATTCTTCAGCATCATTGATAAGGCCATACGGGCCTTGACAAAGAAACTCAGAATAGCGCTAGTGTGAATATAAGGAAAGAGAGCCAGGGGAGTTAACCTGAAATTGTTGATCACTCATGTAATCTCTCTTTACTTTCACAGACACACTTTCCTAATTGCATCAGCCACCAATTCACCTTTTGCATGTTGTCAATAAGACCAACCAACTGGCAGGTATTTTATTTTTCTTATTTTTCTTCGTTTTTATTTATTGTTTCTCTTTGTTCAACCAAACTATATTTGTTCTGTATAAAATATTTGACAACACTCCATGAGTACTTCAGGAGTGTTCCCTATTCCAAGCAAGGGGACATCTTCAGTAACTTACAGCCAACCTTCTAATCTATTTTTCGATGAGGATTTTTTTCTTGCTTTCCTTTCAACTTTGTTGCTCACTTGTTTTTCTTTATGACTTCCTCTCAAGGTGTGTCTCTAAAGCAAGTAACAAATTCATAAATGAGTTTATTCCCACAGGTACTCTAGCTTTATTGAAAGAATGAAAAGTTGAAGATATTGGATCCTAAAGAAAATCTCTCTCTAAATGCCTTCACATCGCCTAGAATATGTAACAATTATTGAACTAGATTCTCCCCCATGTCCGTTAGCAGCTTGGAGAAATGAACTTCAGAAAATCCTCAAGGTTACTAAGGTGCCACTTGCCATATTGGGATTTCACCCATTACTTACAAGTATAAGTGAACTTGTCGACAAAGTCACCTTAATGTCCCTTTCCCATACACTCACAAGCATGAAGATCCCTGGGGAACCATGCGATGATGTAAGAGCTTCTTAAACATTCCTGGACATGATGAAAATTTAAAATTTACTTATTTATAATTTAGAATGTTTACATCATTAGATTCGATCCCATGAGCAGGATTTAAGAGGAGTTAAGATACTCTTAGGAGAATATTGGTGTACAGGATCCTTAAAAGAAGGAGGAGATAGTTAGGAGAGAAAGAAAGCAAAAATAAATCTGCGGGGGCCGGCTCCGTGGCCGAGTGGTTAAGTACGCGCGCTCCAATGTGGCGGCCCAGGGTTCAGATCCTGGGCGCGGACATGGCACCGCTCATCAGGCCACGTTGAAGCAGCGTCCCACATCCCACAACTAGAAGGACCTGCAACTAAGATATGCAATCGTGTACGGGGCGGGATTTGGGGAGATAAAGCAGAAAAAAAAAAAAAAAAAAAAGATTGGCAACAG